>NW_020884996.1:1019246-1041240 GCF_003945725.1 Corapipo altera
CGCTTCATCAAGATCATCGAGGTGAGCTCGGCCCCGCCGGCCCGGGAACCGCCGCCCCCGCCGTGGAGGCCCCGGGCTCGCTCGCAGCGCTGCAGAGGGCGGCTCAGCCCGGGCCCGGCCGGGGGTCCCGGGGTGTGTCAGCCCCGGCCGTGCGGGGTCAGCGGTGCCGTTCTCAGGGCCGCGCTCTTTGCTTTGGCAGCTTCCTTGAACCGCAGAGCACCGGGCAGGGCGGGGAGGGCGGGTGTGACCTCCGCTGCTCGGCCTTCAGCTCGGGCTCTGCCGCCGGGCCTGTCGCGATAGCGGTTTTGTCTGGGGCAGTCGAAGTTTCACAGGTATTGCGTCAGCAGCGCTGCTTCTGACGGGAAGGTCAGCGATTCACACGGACTCCCTCGGAGTTCGTTGTCTTCTCCGTGTTCTCTGATGAAGGTTAAGCAAACGCGTCCTTGGGTTGGTGGCAGAGCACCGAGACCCGTGCTGGTGAGGTGCAAGGAGAAAGCAGGACTTCGGTGTGGAGCATCACAGGAGATGTAGGAGGGTGCCGAGACATGCGGATGGCAGTCACCGTTTCAGAGTGTGATCTTTCCCCCCTGCACCCCACATGGATTTTTAAGAGCTATAAGTTATAGCACTGATGTGTGACTTGGGCTCACAGGCCAGAAATACTTTTTTCTCCTGAAATGAAACCTATTCTGGAACAAGTACTTGTATTTTTGTGCCTCTCTAGCGTTTTACTAATCTGATTTTGAAGTAAATGTAACAAAGAATGAATCAGTATTTTCTTGTTCCTGTAGTATTATTTATTACTATTTCTGCTGTAGTATTTTTCTGCATGTTCAAATCTAATATGTACAACTTTTACTATCCTTATAGATGTGTTGGGGGAAGGAGAAGATTATAATTATTAGAGATCTCTAGACATACAATCAGACAATGCACATCTAAAAGTCATTGATTTCATTGCACAGGTCAGCAGTGTCTAACAGAATTGCTAAATGTTCTCTCTTACCCTGCAAATTCATTGTGCTGCAATTTAATACTTCATTTCTGGGCAACGTGAAGTCTCTACAGCGCATAAGGAGTTATTAATTTTCTTCCTGTTAATATCTGTGGCACTGATAAGCACAGTTGTGCTAAACATCGTGCAAAATTAAAATAGGTGTGCCAAGATTAGAACAGGCCAACAGTGGTGGGATTGTTCCTGCTGCTCTGTCAGAACCATGCTGGTTGTTACCAAAGTGTTGGGCGATGCAGCTTCTGTCCATGGCTTTGAAGAACACTCTGTGGTTGGCAGATTAAGTTCATGCACCAGCAGAATTCACAAGGACTTATTTTTTTGGTCACCCAGGATTCAGCCTGCTGTGATAACCATTCCAGTGGTGCTGGGAGATCTGCCAGGGGCAGGTGTGTGGCATCCAGAGAGCAGAAGGGAGTAAGAAAGTAAACCAGGGAGAAATACTGGCTGGAACTCAAAGCAGGGACTCAGGTGGGCTGGGGTGTGTAGGAGAGGAATTGAGCAGAGGGGGCTTTGGAGGAGAGGATTTAAACAGAGTTGGTGAGCAGAATTCTGGCAGCTGATGGGGAAGGGTGAACTAGTTCCCCATCAGGAGTGGAGAGCTGGGACATGCAGGTATGGAAGGGGGGAGGAACAGCCATGGCAACAGAAACTCTTACAAGGTGCTGTTCAAGTGATTGAGAAGTTTCTTGCTTGTAAGATTTGTGCAGATTAGGTCTGGTTCCTCCCCTGCCTTTGAGCTTGTCTTATCTTGACTATGAAGTGACTTGTTTTAAATGCTGAAATGTCATGTTTCTTTACTACTTTTCCATTTCCATATTACTGTCCTCTAATGGGGGCAAAACTAGAAAAATACATGCTCAAACTTCATAATTTCACTGTAGGGTGTCACCATGCCTGGCCTTATACCCTGAGAGTGCAAAGCTTACAGAAAATCCACCTCTGATCCCATACTTGTTGTCCTAGGTGAAAAATAAGAAGCTGGTTGAGCTGCTGAGGAGGAAAGTTCGTCTTGCCCAGCCTTATGCGGGTGTTTTCCTTAAAAAGGATGACAAGTAAGTTGTTTCTTTTGGTCTTTTTAAAAAATACAAACATAAGCTGTTTCCATGTCTGGGTTGCATTTACACTAAAAGCTATCATCTGCAATTCCCTGCCTTGGATAGTATTGCAGAAATTGGGGTTAGTCTTGGACTATCCTCATGTTATGCCAGCTTTTGTTGCCACCAGCACTGCTGGGAGCCAGAGTCTTTAGAAAAGGCTGCTGTTTGGGAAGGAGATGAGCTCTCCAGGTACTTGGATGATTTGAGAAGGGGCTACATGGTGGTAACAGTGGGGATTAAGTGCCTTTGCTCCTAAATTCAGAGTTCTGCAACCAGTGATTGATCATTTCTTTCTTTTTATAACCTGACCTGCTCCCTCAAGTTTCTGAATATCTACCCCAATTTTTTCGCTCCATAGTAACGAGTCTGACGTGGTGGAGGATCTGAATGAGATCTACCAGATGGGAACTTTTGTCCAGATCCATGAAATGCAGGACCTTGGAGACAAGCTGAGGATGATAGTCATGGGACACCGAAGGTTGGTTACTGGTGCTTCACTGCATCTCACCAGACATCTGTGTGAACAGGGAGATCCCCTTATTGGTTTCACCACTTATATGCATTTTTCTACACAAGCTTTTGCTTTGTTACCACAATATATCCTGAGAGTGCTCTGGTACCCCAGTATTTCAGGTACTCTTACAGCTCTGACTGCAAAAAGGAAGAGACAGAGCATGGCATTCTCATATGAATTGTGATGTGATGCAAGGAAACATTCACTAAGCTGAAGTTTAGCAGTTACTCTGGCAAGTACAGCAAGCTTTAGTAATGGTGAAAAAAATTCTCTGGAATAATTCAAGCCAGTATTTCTACTTTAAAAAAAGAAAAAGGTAGTCCAGAACTGTAATTATGTCTTGCCTACATAATCTTGCCCCAGAAGTGAACTGAAGAAAATAGGATTATTGCTGAAAATATAGATTTAGCTATTTGTGCCAAATATTTTGAGCTAAGACAATACAAAATTGTATTTTTAAAAGCATCAAATAATTCACTTCCATTAGAATTAAAAATACGAGGGCAGAAACACGTCAGGGAACAGATCCAGGATGAGTTTTGCTTTGAAGCATGGCTTTTTTTCCTTCCACTCACTTTACTTCACTTGCATTTCTTCTGGACAGCAAAGAATGAGCAGTCAAAGCTGAATTTATGTGAGTTCACAAGTCAACTCCCTTTCAATTGAAGTCTTAGACCACCTGCTGCATTACCAAAGCACAACTGTGTTTGATTAGATTTTGGAAATAGGCAGCTACTGGTTTTGGTTTGCTTGGAATAGAAATATTTCCCTATGACTTGGAAGGATTTGGAGTCTGAAGGTCTGACTTGAGAATTGGTCTTTATAGGCTGAGACACAGAGCACTGGTCAGTCAGTCCATGGGAACCCCACTGGATATCAGATTTGAGGAGGATTTATAGGGAAACACACAGGAAAGGAAACTCCTGTGTCAGCAGCCAAAATAACAGAATGTGGTGTCCTGTAAATGTGGGTCCTCTCCTTTCTATATCCCTCTTTTAGTTCTCCCCTTACACCTTCTAGATGCCTTCTGGGTCAGGGCAGCAGCTGGGGCTATTTGGGTGCTGAGTGGCCATTTGGCTGCTGCCAGGCTCTGTTCCAGGTGACCTGCAAGAGAATGTTCTGCTACCCAGCACTGATTGCCAGCACCAGCAACCTCACCCTCCAGAAAATGTTTTGAACTTAGTTGTGTGTGGTATTCTGTTGACAAGAGTACTCAAAAGTTGCTCGTACCAATAGGCTAATTCAGTGGCTGGTTAACTTTTTGTTTGGCAACTTACTTATTGTAAATGTACTTAGTGAGTCCTGTCAGTATCTACCACTTACTGCTGTTTTACTGAATCAAGCCTTATTTTGATAAAATGAACCCAAAGCTAAATCTTGTCAAAACAAGTACAGCTGGTCACCTTTGTCAAAGTTTGAAATTTTAGTTTGCTCGAAATACAACTTAGGCTCTCTCCTTTTCATGCTGAAGAGCTGAAGTCACAGATAACAGGGGGATTGATTGTTGCTGGTTTCTTTTGGTTTTCAGGATTCGTATAAACAAGCAACTAGAGGTGGAGCCTGAGGAGCCTGAGAACAAACAGAAAATTAGGAGGAAACAAAAGCGCTCTAAGAAAGAGGCTGAAGAGGAGCCTGGAGCGAAGGACCAAGCTGTGGAACTGGTCCTGGATCCTGTAGCTGCTTCCTCACAGGAAGTTCTCATGGTAGAAGTAGAGAACGTGGTTCATGAAGATTTTCAGATCACAGAAGAGGTTAAAGTAAGTGAATTAATTATACAAACCTGGACTTGTCCTGTAGAATTGCACCTGCATTTCTTGCTTAAAAGGAAGAGTTCTAAAATCAGGCTCTAATTTCTGGCTTCAGAAACTAGTTCCTTCTTTTCACAGTCACTGCACGAGGGGATTATATGAAAGTAACGAATTTTTATTACAGCAGCTCAATTCCTTAGAACTGGTGACTTCAAGAAGTTGCTGAGTAAAGAGGCTGGGCTGTGTTTAAATCTGTCTGATGTCCTCCATCAAACTGAGTCTTTGCTTAAAGATGGTTTGAGTGCTCTGATGATACCTGCTGGTCAAGAGCCAGTCCAGTTTTGTGCACACAGACAGGCAGCCTGCAGGCCCTGTTGCCTTTCCCCTGAGCACCACCTTCCCCAGCACCAAGTACCATCAGCACAGCACTGCAGCGGGTGGCCAGGGGCTGGGGAATGTCATTTTTGTACTGAGGTCTTGCCTGTCCTTTTCCATGCTTTTGGTGATTAAGTTTTTGTTCTGTTTATAGGCACTTACTGCAGAAATTGTTAAAACAATCCGGGACATCATTGCCTTGAATCCCCTGTACAGGTTTGTCTTTCCCATGCTGCCCTACTTTGGGAACAGCATCTTCTCAGGCTGGAGTGTGCTGGGATTTTCTATTCCACTTGTCTTTTTGCTGTAATGAAGAAGAGATGTTTGCTGAATTGTCACCTAGAATTTTGGTTTGGGATGTAAGGTTTATCATCCAATACTGGAAACAGAGGGGAAGTTTTGAAAACATGATGTGCAACTTAGAAACAAGGTAGGATGATTAAGTCCTAAAGTAGGTGATCTGGGTCTAAGTGAAGCTCACTACAATGAGTATCATGATCTGATCCATGTAATATGAGCAGGATAAAAGTCTTGGCATACTGGCATCAAAAAATCTTACATACCTGTTAGGAGAGAATTTCATATATTTGATTTTATGTCTCAGCGACCATTCCTTTAATCAGGTGATTTATGTGTTTGTTACTTAGTTTGTTATTTAGTGAAATTAATACAAGTTGCTATGAAACTGAGCTGTGTTTCCTTTGTTTGCACTGTCACAACAAGTAAATAAGGTTACTCCCTTTTGAATGTAAAAGTTCACAGAGCATTTTGGGGTTTGTCACACGTTTTTTTTCAGAGAGTCTGTGCTTCAGATGATGCAGGCTGGCCAGCGTGTCGTGGATAACCCCATCTATCTGAGTGACATGGGTGCAGCCCTAACAGGGGCAGAGTCACACGAGCTTCAAGACATCTTGGAAGAAACCAGTGTAAGATGAAGCTTTTAACTAAAGTGATGTGACAGAATCAGTACATCTGTTGTATGTCATGTTTTCTTTACCAGCCTTGATGCAGAGGAGACTTCAGTGCTGTTTGATGCTGTGTTAATATCAGTGACTAGATCCCTGTTGAAGGATATAGTAAATCATTAGTACTGATTTACTCTGCAGAGTTACTGATGCACTGCATCTTTGGTGACAAATAATTTTCTTTGCATGCTGTGGAATTGCCACAAGTTTGTCTTTCCACACCTGCAGGTGCTGGAGAGTTCTCCCAGACAACTTGTTGGAGTTTTTTATTCTGCCCTTCCCACCAGGAGTTGACAAGGGTTTGGCATCTCAAAACTCATTTTGTGTCTTTTGCAGATTCCCAAACGTCTTTACAAAGCCCTTTCCCTTCTGAAAAAGGAATATGAGCTGAGCAAACTTCAGCAGCGTCTGGGAAGAGAGGTAAGGTTTTTGAGTAACAAATAACCTTTTGTGTGTTTATATAATGTCCACTGCTGTGATGTTTATTGCAGCAAGGCAACGGTACACACTCCAAAGGGACATTATTTAGAGTTAAGATTTTCTATTCTTCTGTAAGAAATGCCTTTTTTCATGCACATGGTAGAAGTAACAACACATGAGGCTACAGCATTTGCTGTTAAATTGTGTCCAAGTTGTAATTTCCTGCAAGCAGATAAATCCTAGAGGTCTGTAGTTTACTGAGCACCTGTGTAACAATACAGCATAACACTGTATATAGAATATAATAGTGTAAATAGCACAGTGTTACTTTGAAAGACCCTCTGCTAACTCCTGTGAACTGCAGTAGTTCCTGTTTGTTGTAAGATTTAATCAGAATACAATAACTGCATCGAAACAGTAATAAAGTATATGAAGTACAAATACTTGACTATACTGAGTCAAAAGTTCCTGGGTTTTTTAACTCCCAGTAACTGGGACTTTTGGAATTCATGTTAAGTGTAAAATGCTTTTGGACCAGGGTTGGAATTGTTGGAGACTTCTTAAACAGATTGGACAGATGAAGTCTGTGGGATCAGATGGGATGCACTGAAGGATGCAGAGGGGACTTATCAATGTCATTATTTTGCCTTTTTCACTCATCTTTAAAACATTGTGGTGGCTGGGGAGGTTCCTGGAAAGAAGAAAAAGGTAAATGCCATATCCACCTCCAGGAAAGAGAATCAGGGAGACTGTAGGCATGTCAGCCTACCTCAGTCCCTGCCAAGATTATGGGGCAAATTCTCCTGTAAATCCTGTACAGGCACATGAAGGAGGACATGATTTGGAAGAGCCAGAAGGGATTTTCCAGAAGCAAACTGCCTAATTGTCTTCTCTGATGAGAAGGCCCAGAACACAAAAGGGGAACATGGTTTAGTGGTGGGGCTGGCAGTGCTGGGTTAATGGTTGGACTAGATGATGTCAGAGGTCTTTTCCAACCTGAATGATTTTATGATTCCAGCAATGACTGTTGTGTACCTTGACATTTGGATGGCCTTTGTTGAGGTCAGCCATAGTAGTATTCTGACCAAATTGGGATGTTACAGACTGGAAGGATGTAGTACAAGGTGGGTGAAAAAATTGGCTAGACTACTGGGCAGAAAGGGTTGTCATCAAGAAGGTGAAGTCTAACTGCAACCAGCTACCAGTGATGTCCATCAGGGAGTCAGTAAGAACCTCCTCAGGCTCTGCAAAGAGAAATTCATAGTGCCACAGCAGGCTTGAAATAACCAGGATAGAAAACAGCTTTACAGGAAAGGACTTTGAAGCCCTGATGTGCAGGAAGCTTGCCATGAATTAGGAGACTGTCCTTGTGGCTACGAAGGCCAACTGCATACTGGGCTCCAGTTGCCCTGTGTAGGCAACAGATAGAGAGAAATGGTTTGTCCCTTCTATTTGGCACTAAGGAGATCACATCTGGCTTACTCTGCTCAGCTTTTGGTCTCCCCAGCACAAACAAAACATTGTAGCACTGAATGATGGCAAGTAAAGGCCACCAAGATGTGGTGGGCGCTGGAGAATGTTGTAGAGTCCCTTTATGTATTATAATCATCATATGCTGCAAATAATTCCCAAGTAGTATTGCCAGTTGCTGGGAACATCATAACTGAGAAGTATTTGGAAGCATTTGATGTTAGATGGTTTGTACCAGGAACAGATTACTGTATTTGTTGCTTTGTCCAGGTGGAGGAGAAGATCAAGCAAACACATCGCAAGTATCTTCTGCAAGAGCAACTGAAGATCATTAAGAAAGAACTAGGTCTGGAAAAAGAGGACAAGGATGCCATAGAAGAGAAATTCCGTGAGCGACTAAAGGATCTGGTGGTGCCAAAACACGTCATGGATGTGATTGATGAAGAGTTGAACAAGTTGGGTTTGCTGGATAATCACTCCTCAGAATTCAAGTGAGTGCTTGGCTGTGTCCTCTGGTGTCAGGGTTGGTTGGGAGAATGAGAGAAATCAATGCAGTTCTGCAAAGGTCTTAAGAGTTTCTTTTCTCTTGTTGTCGTAGTTGTTTTTTTCTGAACGTAGCATATGATCAGATTATAGGATTGTTCTCCAAGTTGCCTGTGTTTACTTCTGTAGTTTACCTCTTTTGATCATTTTAGGTCTTCTCTTGCAGTCTCATAAAAAATTAGTTCTACCTTGTGAAATGTGCAGTGATTCTTTTTCTGCCCTTAATTTTGGCTCTTCCTACTTGTACTTTGGTATTTTCAATAGATGTGAGAGAAGAGAAGCTGTTAACACATGACATTGGCTAAGCTGCCTGAGGTGGCCCCTGAAGTGTTGGGGCAGAGTTGGAATTGCAAAGGAATAGTTCATAACACATGATCTGTGACATGGGCTGTCAGAAACTGAGCTCAAATTGAACATTCCTTATCTGTTGAGTCAGAATGTGCTGTACAGTACAGCAGTTGGTGTACTCATCAGCTCTTTAATGTCCTGGCTGTTTGCTTTTAAAAGTGTTTTTTATGGAATAAAAGACTGTGTTTGAGGGCAAACACGTCAGTTGAATGAGCAGCATCTTGGTAATGATAGAAAAGACACACTGGGCTTCCCAGCCAGCATTAGTACCTTTCCCTTTCCCTCAGGGTAGTAACAGTGGTTGCAAGTTTGCAGAGGAAGTACTTGGGTGGAAAAAAGCCCAAGCTTTGTTGGTGTGGGGTGAATCCTGGGCCCAGCCAACCGAGCTGTGCTTGGCTGTGTCCATTGCTGTGCACAACTTCCCACTTACTGCATCCTGCAGACCTCCCTGTGTGTTTGAACCTCTGCTCTGAGTGTGCAGTTTTAGAACAGTGAGTGCTGCTTTGACACACCCAAGTTCTCCTGGGTCTGGTTATGCTGATTATCTCTACTGTTAACTTCCACCCTGACATCCTTACCTCCCAGTCTTAAATCCTTCTCTGTGGTGTTTTACATCCAGCTGTTTTTCCTTGCTTCTGAGCCAGGAATCATTCTTCTTTACCTTGTCTTTGTCTACTGGGGAGACAGAGAAAACTGGTTTTCTATTTTTAAAGTTTTGTTACCTGATCCAAACAGTTGACATGGTGTAGAGTGTACAAGCAGTCCTGCTCCTTTTCAGACAGGAGACAGCCCTACACCAAAACAATCATCTCTTTTCAAACCTATGACAGTTAGCAATGACTGTCCAGGTAATGATGTTCCTTTCATAGCCTCACTTCCACGAGTAGTTTATATCCCACTTGTTCTGGTGAGATTGTTTCAGAAGGCAGTGGAGGAAGACATGAGCTGGTTGTTGTCAAATCACTCTCGTTTGTGTGTTTCTGTCAGTGTTACACGAAACTACTTGGACTGGCTGACATCCATCCCATGGGGAAAGTGTAGTGAGGAGAACCTGGAGCTGAGCAGAGCCCAGGCAGTTCTGGAGGAGGATCACTATGGAATGGATGACGTCAAGAAGCGAATTCTGGTAAGGCAGGAGCAGGCAGTGTGTCCCATTTCACACTCTGCTTAGCATCAGGCATTTTTGGGTGTGTGTCAGAGTGTAGCTCTCCATTGTATTGGTGTTAATTCAGGGATCAAACAGAGAGCTACATGAAAGGACTGAATGTTCTGGTGATTAGTTAATGTGTTTAATTTTTTGTGGCAATGAAGGTCGCATTCTCATTTCAAACTGGAGTGTGCTGGTTTGCACTTAATGCTGAGCAAGTGAGGAAGTGTCCAAGGGAAGCAGTCTCTGGGTTTTAATCAGTCTGTTCAGGGACTTGTTCCACGTGACTGACAAAGCTACAACCTTTCTGAAACACACTGAGCCTCTGTTCATAGCTCTGCACTAAAGAGAGAAGTTAGCTAAGGTGCCTGTGTGCCTCATAACCTTTCCCTGTCCCCATAGCTGGGTGCTGAAGGGTTTGCAGTCTGTGCAGTGCAGTGCCTCATAAAAAAGAGGCCAGGGTAGTTTTCAGTGTTGCCTTGTTCCTCAATATCTGTCACTTTTTGCTGGAGTGTGTCCTGCCTCTGCTTGCTGTGGTTAGGGAAGCTGGTTTAGATCAGAGCAGACAATTGCAACAGGTTGCAAAAATTTCAACAGCTTGTTGTGGGAACTGCCTGCCTTTCCAGGGGACAGGAATAGACTCCTCACAGCAGCCAATGCTTCAAGCAGTGAAAGACAATCCCAGTGCAGGCAGGATTTGTGCTGCACTGGGCAAGTGCTTGAGAGTGCCAAGTGAAGGGGGAGGCAGGTGCAGATCCTGACTCTGCATTAACAAATCATGGTGAGAGCTTAGTGGATTTGGTGAAGCTGTTGAGTGTAGCTGGCCTTCAACTTGGCCATTTCCTTCCAAAAGTGTAGTAATTACAGCAGTTTCTTTTACTGTTCCCAGAGCTTCATGTTACCTTGGGGACAGCACTGATGGTACTTAGGCCACTCAGTAGTTGCTGTGCACAGAAGCCATATAGACAGACATCTACTAAACCAGTGGTACAGTGCTGTTAAATACAATGGATAGTAAATTCTTAGACACCCTGGGATTTTGCTTTTATTAAATTGCCTTGTTCCAGTCTCTTCTGGTGAAAGATAAAGGTGAAGTACCTCCTTGCTGACAGCCAAAGAGGGCTGATCTCCCTTACTGGTGCCTAAGACTTGTGACTAAATCCTGCTGTCTGAATTATTATTTTCAGTGATTCGTGGTAAGCCTGTTGTGGCACACTTGCAAGCAGATAACCCTTCTGAGTATCAGTCTTGTCTCTTGCTTGCCAGCACTACTCCTGCTGAGTAGGCCCAGCCTTTATACCCAAATAGATTGAGTTGCATCATACAGGCCTGTGGCTTTGATTAGTGATGTGACACGGAGAAGGCTCCCGTGTTTCAGCAGTGCAAGTGAGGCTGATGATTTTAAGGTACCAAGGAATATCTGCAGAGGTTTGAGCCTTAGTTGGATTGGTGCTATGGTCCTTCTGTAGCATTGCTGTAGAGGGAAGAGACAAGGCTTATCTTTCCTGAATAACTGGCTTGTTAAAGGGAAGTGCATCTCTTTGACCACTTGCACATCATTCCTTTACTGTAAGTGTATAAGCAGTTGAGACTTCAGTTCTGAACTGGTATCTTTTGATTTCTCAACTGCTGAGTGTTACTTGAGGATTGTCTGGCATGGAAGTGTGAAAAGATGCAGGCTTAACTGAGCACAGAGGAAGTGGTCCAGTAGGAGATGCTCACATGTAGCTTGAGAGATTCAGGTGAGAACTAGGGAAGCTGGGAGGAGAACTAGAAGTCTGTCTTCTCTCAGATAGTGGAGAGAGAGACTGTTCTCCTGGTGAGGTGAGTACAGAGCACAGAACACAGGGAGACAACCAAGTGTGTAAATAACCAGAGGGAAAAGAGGTGCCCCAGTATCCTGACTTAGCTTTTCCCCTTGCCCTCCCCAGCTTCTTTGAGAACCAGTTTTGTGTATAACGCTCATTGCTTGACCTGATAACAGACATGTTTTGGTGTTGCTGCTGTTGCCTTCTGTTCACTGCTGGTGCTTCCTCGGTTCCACAGGAATTCATAGCAGTCAGCCAGCTACGAGGATCCACCCAGGGGAAGATTCTGTGCTTCTATGGCCCCCCTGGGGTTGGCAAAACCAGCATTGCCCGCTCCATTGCCAGAGCCCTGAACAGGGAGTACTTTCGCTTCAGCGTGGGAGGGATGACTGATGTAGCAGAGATAAAAGGACACAGGTCAGTGTGTGACTGGAGCAGTTTCTCTACCCACCAGTGTTTACTGATGTTGTCAAAATAGGAACCCAACTGAAGATGGACAGTGTGTGTAATTTTCATCTCTGTTCATCTCTGTTCTGCCAACCCTTGTTTCTTGTTCCTGGATACCAGTTCCCTTTAGCAGATTATGGTTTGCTATGAACAGTTTGTTCCTTCAGTGTATCTTTTGATTTACACTGCTCTTCGTTTTTTGTCCCTATCAAGTAAGAGAATGAAACATTCCCTTTTCTAACATTTCTTTACCCAAAACCCAATAAAATTCAAACATCTCTGTTCTCAGCCTTACCTCTTTGCTTTCCTCTAATTGAAAAGTGGTTAAAACTAAAGATAAAAACTATAGTCCAGGAGTATTTTGCCAAAATTCATGTCTGTTCTTTACTAGGAACAGACTAGATGGATCTTAGTGCTTAGTATGGTGATGGAGAATGCTTTTGATAGATGCAGAAGAAATAAAGACTTGTTTCCCAGCAGGATATACCTGTTCTGTGATGTGTGCTGTACTTTGCAATGGTTCCCTAAATGGTTCCCTCTGCTAAAACAGGAGGACATATGTTGGAGCAATGCCAGGAAAAATCATTCAGTGTCTGAAGAAGACCAAGACAGAGAATCCACTTATACTGATCGATGAGGTGAGGTATTTGGTCTTTATTCTAGGTTTTGCTCTTAAAGATTTGTATTGATTCTTGACCTCAGTAGAGAAGATAAGCAATAATTCTCCTAAAAATCCCAGGAGTTTTTTATTTAAATGAGGCTGGGCTCTCAAGTTCTTTGGGTGACAGTAATACCTTAGACCCTTTGTTTTCTCTTCCTATAACAGGCTCCAACTTTAAAATTTTAGTTCTGCCCTTCTCATTAAATTGTGGCTGTTTGGATCACAAGGATCCTGATGGACCTGGCTGGATATTCAGAGGCTTCCATAGCTCCTGTGTTCCTTACCTTGGTGTGGGCACATCACTGTGCACAAAATCACTATTGCCCATGTGACTGTTAGCAAGAGTCACTCTCTTAGCACATCTAAAGCAAGACTGTAAGGAATAAGATGCTTAGTCAATTTGTGGTCTGATTTGAGAATAAATGAGTCAGGAAGGATGATTGTGGAGATTTAGGTGAAAGCACAGAAAAGTTGAAGTGTGGTAGTGGATGTTTATAAACACACACAGGAAGATTTTCAGATGGAGCCTTGAAAAAAATCTTTGCTTGAGAATTTATCATGGTAAGAAACTTCTCAGAGCATTAAAATTTTTTCTCCCACAGGTAGATAAAATAGGAAGAGGATATCAAGGGGATCCATCCTCAGCCCTCCTAGAACTATTGGACCCAGAACAGAACTCTAACTTCTTGGATCATTATCTTGATGTTCCTGTGGATTTATCAAAGGTATTTTTCTCTTCTGCAGAGGTCATAGAGCTGAAATGTCTGAATGTGTATCAATATATCTGTCCTTGAAAAGATGCTGACACTTTATTCATTTGGAAAGGGACATGAGTGGTAGACAGCTATCTCTGCAGGAGTTGGCTTTAACTGAAGTTCTTACATGAGAGAACATGATCACCAGCTTATGTCCTGTAGCCCCAGCTCCCTGCAGAGCCAGCAGGACACAGATGTGTGGTCTCTGCTAAAAAAGGCAGGATTTTTCCTTTTATGTAATGATTGGCAGAGTTGATGTCAAGGGAGGTGGCCTAAAGCTGGTATCAAAGCTTTTGAAATTGGTTGTCTTTGCTCTTTTTGTATAGGTGACATTAATTGCAGAATTGATGGATTAGGAACAGGTATAGATAATTGGGTCATTCTGTGCTAATTTCCTAAAAGGTAAAAAGAACTTACAAAGGAGATATGGACCAGAAAAATCTATATCAGACCATTCTGATTTCCCAGTTTGTGATACATGTATTTCTAACCATTTATTTTGGGGGTAGGGAACTTCCTACTACATAGTTCTCAAATCTAAAGACTTTTCTTCTAATAAAAACCAGATTGCACAGAGAGGATGATCTTGCTGTAGCCCTTCAGACAGAGAAACGCAGAACTTGGGAACTGTTGCTTGGACTAAAGCAGCAGGTTAATGAAAGTGCTTAATATGATCTTTTAATACTTCCAGGTACTTTTTATTTGTACTGCCAATGTGACAGAAACCATTCCAGAGCCCCTGCGGGATAGGATGGAAGTGATCAATGTG
Organism: Corapipo altera; assembly: GCF_003945725.1. Lineage (NCBI taxonomy): Eukaryota > Metazoa > Chordata > Aves > Passeriformes > Pipridae > Corapipo > Corapipo altera. The sequence continues at coordinate 1,033,329 of NW_020884996.1, forward strand.
TCAGGATATGTAGCAGAAGAGAAACTTGCAATTGCTGAGGTAAGAGAAACAAACCACTCTTGTGCTCTGAATTATTACAGCTGATAAAAATTTTTTTTTGGCAGATTCAGGCTGATATGTTTACGTCCAAGTGTGCCCCAAAAAAATTAGGCTCGTGGTATTTTGGACAGAGTTGCTTTTATTTGAAAACCCAGTCAAAGTAACTTCAGTGTTCCATAGGCTGAGGACACCAGAAAATGGCATTGAGCTAGAGGTTGAGTGAATTGGAACCACCAGGCTTTTGTCAAAAACACTAAGAGAAGGATGTGGGGGATTATTTCTTTCAGAGGTACTTGGTCCCTCAAGCACGAGTTCTGTGTGGCTTGGATGAAAACAAAGCCAAAATCACATCAGACGTCCTGACTGTGCTCATCAAGCAGTACTGCAGGGAGAGTGGGGTGAGGAACCTGCAGAAGCAAGTAGAAAAGGTGAGGGAAACTTCTGTGTGACTGTGACCACTGTGCTTCAGCCTTCTTAGCTTATTCTACAGAGACAAATTCCTATCTCACCCAGGTATTGCGGAAATCTGCCTATAAAATTGTGAGTGGAGAAGCAGAGACGGTGCAAGTGACACCTGAGAACCTGCAGGACTTCGTAGGAAAGCCCATCTTCACTGTGGATCGCATGTATGAGACCACTCCCCCAGGAGTGGTGATGGGTCTGGCCTGGACAGCTATGGGTGAGACAAGCCAGTTCTGGGTTAATGTCTGATTTTCAAAAATTGAATGTGATAGCCAAACTGAATTTTCCCTCCTGAGTCCACTGAAGTTCTTCTACTGGCACCAGTAAAATGAACTTCTTTGGCTTTGGCTCCTGACTGCTACTTCCCTGAAGGATGGAGCCTTTCTTGTTCCCTTACCCAGGCTCATCTTTGCTTCCAGCCTGCACGTTTTCTCTTTGAGCTCCATGTCCCATATGAACCACATGCATTAGGAACAGCAGTGACTGAACATAAGCCTTCTGTGAGAGGACAAGACCTGGTGTGCTTCCTTAACAGCAGGAGGTGCCTCTGTGACACGGCACAGCTGTGTCTGCCAGTGATACCCAGCACTGCCTTGGCATGTCCAGGGCAGGCACAGGTATTCCAGCACTCTCTGGGTGGGTGCAGTTGGCTGTTACCTTCCTCTGGATTACCCCCCTAGTAACTTGGGGGTTATCTGCACCACACAATGGAAATACAGCACACACAGCAAAGGAGATGACCCCTGCATACTCAAATTGATCTTGGGTACAATTGAAGTGGTTAAGAGGGAAATGATCATTATGGTGCAGAAGGTAAATAGATGTCTGGCACTGGAGAGCTGAAGTGGCTAGAAGTGTGTTAAAATATGAACTCATCTTGCTCTCTGGAAACAAAGAGCCTGAAACCATTATAAGAACTTGATTATTTCCAGTAAATAGGGGTTGCATCTGTATTTGTAGAGTGAAGTCCAAAAAAGCAGTGAATGGAGACTGTTGAGATTTCTAGCTGGCCTTCCTGAGCATATCTGGGGAGCAGGTTTCAGCTGCTCTTTACCCAAGGCTGGTGTCTGATCTCACAGAGGCTCAGTTTCATATTCCTGATGTTTCTTCTGCATCACCCTTCTGGTTTGATTTTCCTTTAATTTCTTAGGATGTTGTTTTTCTTTTCTTTCTTAGGAGGTTCCACTCTATTTATTGAAACTTCCCTGAGGCGACCCAAAGACAAGGAGAGCAAGGATGGGTCCCTTGAAGTAACAGGGCAACTGGGAGATGTAATGAAAGAGAGTGCCAAAATTGCTTACACGTTTGCAAGAGCCTTTCTGATGCAGAAGGACCCTGACAATGACTTTCTTATGTCTTCTCACATCCACTTGCATGTGCCAGAGGTAAACTGATGCAGAGTTCACAGAGCATGCACAGCAGCCAGGCTGGTTTGCTCCCCTAGACGTGAAGCTGGAAGGCTTTTCACTTGTCCACATGCTGCAGAAATGCCCTCTTTTAGCAGTAAAACCTAGGAATGAAGGTGTTTTCCTCAGGTTCCCATGAAAGTCTTCTTATGAGCCGTTTCCACTCCTTTCTGCAACAAGCATGTGGCAAGAATACAGGACTTGGATAATGCTCTAAGGAATCCTAAGCTTTTGTTGTAGCTGTTGGCCCTGGTTGTGCAGGGTGGGGAGAAACTGTGACACAGAGATAAGTGATTTGGATAAAAGTTCATATGAAGTTACAAGGGTACCAAAGTTTAGGTCTCTGTGTTAGTGGGCCTTCATAAAGGCTTCAGGTCATTTACACGTAATTGAAAACACTGCTCTTGATCTCTGTGCCATGGTTCCTAGTCCCTATAATGGCAGTGATTGTGTTTCTTCAATATTTGGGACTGAAAATAAATGCACACAGTGATCAGAGAGGCTCACACACTGTGTAACAGGCTTTGGGCAGGTGCTTTACTGAAGACAGGTTTTGTACTGTGATTGTGCCCAAGTTTTCCTTCTGGACTATTTGCATCCTCTCTGTCTGTCCAGGTACTGTCTTGTTGTCTGTGAGTTTGTTTCCTGGAGGATCAGAAAAGTGTGGACATGATCCCTGTCTCTACTCCCTCTCAGGCATTCATTTCCTCTGTGCTTACCTCAAAGATCTGTTTGATCTTAGATAAATCCAGACTGTCACTAGTTTAGGCCTGGATTTTGTGGGGCTTTATATACTGAATGATCTCTTCTGCCTTGAATGATTTTCAGTATTGTCCTCCCCTATTTTGTGACTCTTGAAGGTCTTCCCTTGTGCTGTTGACTTATGTTTCTTGTTTCCATAGTTGGCTTAGGTCTAACAAAGAACTTCAGAGTGTTTGTGCTCTTTTTTTTCACTCATGTTGCTTATTCAAAGTCCTGAGTCCAAAAAGTATGGTGGTGGCATCAGGCCAGAAACCAAATTGTGGACTCATGGATCATTCCTCATGAAAAAGGTGAGGAATGCCACAGTTGTTAATAGATCAGCCAGTTGAAATAACAGGATTCCATCAGTGACACGTGTTCAAAAACCTTTGTGAGACCCTGTGAAATTGGGGCAATGCTAAAACAGCAAGGACAAGGGGGTTGTCTGGCTTTGCTGCTCCTTTGCTGCTCCAGGAATGTTGCACTTTGTTTTTTTTCAAACAGGGAGCAACCCCGAAGGACGGACCAAGCGCAGGGTGCACCATAGTCACAGCTCTGCTGTCGCTGGCCATGAATTGCCCAGTGAGGCAGAACGTAGCCATGACTGGAGAGGTGTCACTGACTGGAAAAATTCTGCCTGTTGGTGGAATCAAGGAGAAGACTATTGCGGTAAGAGCTCTTCTTTTGTGTCTGTGCATCGTCCTTGAGAGAGCCCTGGGTTGGGCTCAGCAGGGACTGGGACAGCCAGAGGGGTTGCTCCTTGCAGTGGGACAGGCAGTGATTCCATCCACAGGGTGGAGAATCCTGCAGGGGAACATGGGGATCTTGGCTGTAAGGAAAGGGATGGGACCCCAGGCTTTGTGCCAGGGCAGCTGTGTTGGCCTAGTTCAATTCCACCTAGCCTGGCAGAATTGAAGGTAACAGCCTTAACTGACTGTGAGAGCTGTCTGCTCTGTCACAGACTGGCACAGTTCAATCATCTGTGCTGGGTTGAAGTGCCTGTTTAAGGAGGGCATCCAGTGGAGATTTGACAGAATCCATAAGGTACATCCTTAACATCCAGGCTCTGTTCCAGCGTGAATTTGTCTGACTTAACATTTCATACAGTTGTCTGTTTTAGAAAAAAAAAGGAACTTAATGTCTTGTATTTTTGGTTTCAACCCATTGCAGTTTTCAGAATTCCTTTCCAAGCATTGAATCTCTCTCCCTACTTTTCATCTGCACAACTCCAGCCTACATAAGCCTTGCACCACACACATTTTTCTGTATTCAAGAGTGTTAGCTCCTTCTCTGTTGAGCTGGGGCTCCACATCAGCATTCTGTCCCCAGACCTGTTTGGGCTACAGCCTTGTGCAGTGTGATTTCTTTTCCTCATGTGCCTTTAAAATGGGTAGCTGTTTGTGGCAGTACAGGACTAGCCTGTGCTCACAATGTCTTGTGGCACTGACTGGCTGCACTTGCAGGAGTGTGAGGGGTCACAGAGCTAAATGCAGGATCACCCATAAAGTGATGGGTACAAACCTGCCCCAGGAGGAGCAGCTTTGCATTCCATGCTCCTTCCAGGGCAGCTGTCCCTATGCAAAGGCTCTCCAGAATGTTGCTAAGGGTATGGATGGGGTAGGTTGGTCTGATAACCTGTTTCCAACTCTTGCTTTTATCCTAAGCTTCATGCTCACCCAAGCTGGAACAGACACTTAAAACTCTAAAATAATATGAATAGTTCTAAGCAATCCCCTAGTGTGCTCACATAATCCTCCTAAAATGTGTCTCCCCTTCCTCTGTCCCTGCAGCTGAGGTGGCACTGGAGAGTGTGTGTTTTGGGGCTTGAGGGGAGATCTAGAACATCTGGTGACCTGGTGACATCTTGTCAGGAATGCCCTTGGTGCTCTCCAAAGAACAGAGTAAAGCTGGATCATGCTTCTAATAACTGCTCTTGGTTCAGAAATAGGGAAGAGTGTTTCTGGCAGATGGAGGGATTCCTAGGACTCAACAGACTGCCCTACTTTCTTCTCCCCACAGGCGAAGAGGGCGGGTGTTACCTGCATCATTCTGCCATCAGAGAACAAAAAGGATTATTACGACCTTGCTGGATTCATTACAGAGGGACTGGAAGTGCATTTTGTGGAACACTACAAGGAGGTATTTGATATAGCATTTTCACAGCTGGATCTGGCCGGGGGATGAGGACACCCCGTGCCCCGATGGCTGGAAGGTGGTCAGTCCCTCCCGCTCGGCCTCCGCCCAGGGACGGGTGACAGGGCAGTCCTGGAGGGGACGTGGAGCTCTTGCTGCTGCGCAGCTGCTGAAATGAATGATGGCTCTGCTAGAATAAAGGATTTCTCACTCTTTAATACTGAATTATGATCCACAATAAAGCATTTCTGATTTTACCAAAGGAACGGGCTGTTATCAGCCACCAGCAGCGGGGCTGGTCTGGTCTCTTCTCATTGAAGATGTTTCAGTTATTTCACTGTAAATCTCAATACAGCTCGTGGGAAAACACTGAACACTACACCCAGAGCTGGGCTGATGTGCAGCTTTTGTTCCTGCTGTGGTGGAAGGCAAGTAGCTCTCAGAAATCTGTCTTGGCTTAGAAGCCTGTGCTAGGCTGAGGGGACCCTGAGATCCTAGGACAGTTCAGCAGAGCTGGTGCACTCAGCTGGTGAAGGAACATGGTTCTCCAAGGTCAGTCACAGGTCAGAGCACCACAAAGAACTCCAGGCTTAAGGAGAGCAGATCTGGGCTGAAGAGCAGCATGCTCAGTGTGAGCAGTCAGCACTGTGCTGCACCATAGATGGCCTGTGCCTCTGCAACAGTTCTCTCCTGTTCACAGAGTGAGAGTCTTGTGACATGACTGTTTTATGTCAGTAAGCACAGGCCTGGGGGCCAGAGAACTCAAATACTTCCATCTTACAAGGAATGCTAAGAAAAAGGGGAGGAGTAGTTACATGAAGTCTAGTTGAAAAGTATTTCCTTGTGCAGGAAGAACAGTCCTCATCATTTCACAGCAAGGGAGCCCAGAAAAAAAGAGTCCACCTGCTGAAGTCCAGAGAGTTCTTGCTGACTCCAGGTCTTTCTCATGACTTGTTAACACACTGCACAAGGCAGGGATGAACAGAGAGTACAAGGGGGGAAAAAAGGAGCACCAAAAGCTGCACAAGGAACAGGCTGATGTGCCCTGAGGAAGGGAGTGCAAAGTAGTTACTATTTTCAACAGCAGTTTTTGCCCACTGACTTCCCTCCTACCACCATTTAGGTCTGGAGACAGACTGGTAGGTGAGAGAAGGTATTTAGCTATTGCAGAGACTTCTGTGCCCTGAGACTCCACATGGTCTGGAGGATTCCCCTCTAGAATAAGTCACAGCACCACCAGTATCAGCAGCTGCAGGTAAAATAAACCAGTGATGCAAGTTCTGGATGGCTGCAGTTCAGGGCCTTGTCAGCATCCCCAGCAGCACCCGCTGAAGCACATGTACCACCAACACTACCCTGGCTTTGGGAGAAAGGACTTTATTGTGTTACAGCCTGTACAACTCAATCCTTCTTTGCAGCAGCTTTTCTCATGGCTGCCAGGACGTTACTGAGTTCCTCCCGCTTCCTCTTGGCCCGGATGTGAGTGCCAACCTGTGGGGAGAAAGGGCAGTCAGTGTTCACCCAGCACAGACTGGGGCTGCTGCAGGTGCCACTGCAGACACTCTACTCAAACCCAGGCAGAATGGTAAAGTCCTGGAAACCTCCAGCCAGGGGGCTGCCATCACATCTTAGTGGTACTTCTACACAGTGATTTGGGGCAAGGAAGAAGCTGCTTTCAGCTCTCACTGTTGCCCTCAAGGAATCCCATTTGAAGTCTCCTGGTTAATGGCACCCAACCTCCATCAGTGCTGTTTCCTCCCACCAGACATGCAAACCATGTAAAAACAGCACAGCAAACCTGGATCCCAAGCTTGGGGCCTTTCTGGCTAGGTACCTTTGTGTCCATCTCCTGCTCTCCCACCCAAGCCAAGGACCATCCCCTTCACTCCTTCAGATTACAGTAACTTCCCAAACAACAGAAAAAATAATTGAGAAGCCAAGTATACCAAAGCAAGGGCAGAAAAACATAAAGCTGACACAGCAGTTTCTGCCATCCTCGTTAGGAGGATGGACTGACCTACCCGCTTCTTGATGAACTTCAGAGCACGTTTGTCCTTGGACACCTTCAGCAGCTCCATCGCGCGGCGCTCGTAGGGCGCAAAGCCACAGACTTCCCTGATCATGTCCCGCACAAACTTGGTGTGTTTGGTCAGGCGCTGTGGGGAGGGAGGAGATACGTGGATCACGAGGAGTGTATGTGCTGGTTTATCCTGGCGGGACTGGACTGCAAAGGGCCGCGGCAAACTCTGGGCTCGGGCCCCAAAACCAGCCCCTGCTGCTGGATGTCCCAGGGGAGCTGATCCCTGGCAGGTACCAAGGGTGAGCTTGGGCAGGTGTGCTGGTCTGTCCTCACTCCAGCCCCGAGACGGGAGGTTTCACACACTGGCAGCACCACCGTGTTTGGAAAACGCAGGGCCGTGAGATCCCGAGGGTTTGCACTGCTGCACACCTCGGACACCACAGCTACAGCCAGCACTGAATCAGAGCGGATGAAAGGCACAGATGCGTTAATGCCTCATAGCAACCCACGCACTCAGCGAACCTGGACAGCCCCGAGTCGTCATTACTGGGCAGTTTTGCGGGGGTCGCCTGTTGTCGTTACCGAGAGAAACAGAGTGGGAGAGACTCCAGAAGCCCCTGAGCCTCCACTGCTCCCCGCCCGGCCCCTGTCACGGGCAGCGCGGGGGTTCCGAGCCCTCCCGCCTCCCCACGGAGACGGCCCCGAGTCGCGGCCCCGCTCCGGACACACGGACACACCCGCACCGCGAGCGGCGGGCCCGGGGCACCGCGGGCCGGCACAGCCCCGTACTCACCCCGCGGCGGCGGCACTGCCGAGGCTTGGACACGTTCTTGGTCACCTTGTAGCCCTTGTTGAGGCCCACGGCCATGGGGTAGCGGATGGCCATGGCTGCGGGGCGGCCCGATGGGCGCGGATGGACTGGGATGGACGCGGATGGACTGGGATGAACTGGAACGGGAGCAAGCGCCGGGTACCCCGGGCAATGGCGCCCGACAGGAAGGAGCGAGCGCGCGCGGGGCGCCGGGACGGGGACGGTTCCGGCTGCGGGCGGGGCCGAGAGGGCGGCGGTGTGAGGGGATGGGGGGGTCATTGTGCGGTGTGAGGGGATGGG
>NW_020884996.1:1041250-1088302 GCF_003945725.1 Corapipo altera
TGAGGGGATGGGGGGGTCATTGTGCGGTGTGAGGGGATGGGGGGGTCGTTGTGCGGTGTGAGGGGATGGGGGGGTTATTGTGCGGTGTGAGGGGATGGGGGGGACATTGTGCGGTGTGAGGGGAGGCAGTAATTGTGTGGTTTGAGGAGATGGGGGAGTCGTTGTGCGGTGTGAGGGAGTCATTGGGATCCTTGTGCGGTTTGAGGGGATGGGGGGTTCATTGGGGTCCTTGTGCGGTGTGAGGGGACAGGGAGCGGGGGGTCCGGCGGAGCTGCCCGTCCCTCAGGGCCGGGGGAGCTTCTCGGGGTCCCCGCGGGTCCCAGACCCCGCAGGGCCGCTCAGCCCCGCGCTCACGGACTTTCCCCCACAGATTAAAACTTTAGTGTCTCTTGGGTGGGGTCTGATGATGTTTGACAGACAGATCTAAAGGAACAAATTAAACAGTTTTGTTGGAATAAAAGATACGGGACTCTTACCTCTGAAAGAGAACTGAGGTGAACACGCTCAGCTGTTTTCTGCTTTCAAAGACAATTCTGTTTAATTTGTCGAAATTGAAAATACCGAGTTGAAAGCATTAATTTAATTCAAAATTTGAAGATATTGGCTTTTTGAACAAATACAGGACCTTTACATCCTGCCGCAGAGCTCGTCCCAGGGCAGCGCTCCCAGCACACACACGGACCCGCTGGGCTCCGCCGTCACAAATTCCAGCGGTGAGGAACCAAGGAACCCTTGGGCGGTGGGACAGGTGTGGGCTCCGATTCTTTCCCCCACGAGAGGGCAGAGTATGGACAGGCATCCACAGGGTGGGGGTGACTGTCTTGGAGAGAGGGAACCGCCCTTCGGAAGTACTTCCTAATGTCAACCATTAGCGAATGCTTTCCAAAAGTTAGCCAAAAAAAAAAGAAATAGGAATGCCAAATTTACTGTTAATCTGCACGTGTAAAATCAACAGGCGTTTGATATGATCTTTGCTAATGAGAACTATCACACAGGGCAGCCAAAGGTTCCTCTGAGCACAAGCTCTTCACAGGAGGAGCTGCCGCAGCCCCGGAATGGAGAAGGAGGTGTCACCTCTCCTGTCACCTCTCCTGACACTGCCTGGAGCTGCCTCGGAGCTACTCACTCAGCTCTGGGTGTGCCAAAGAGGGGCCCCCACCTGCTCTGTCTCTGTGACCACCATCAGGCACAAGGAGCCCTGAAATAAACACTTTGTGCCCAGAGGAGGAGGAGGAGGAGGCGGCAGCGGCTGCTTCCCTGCCTGGCCTGCGAGCACCAGCCCCCAGCAGTGTCTGCAGTGGCATGGGGCTCTTCCCTCACGGGGCTCGTCCCTCACGGGGCTCTTCCCTCATGGGGCTCGTCCCTCACGGGGCTCTTCCCTCACGGGGCTCTTCCCTCATGGGGCTCTTCCCTCACGGGGCTCTTCCCTCATGGGGCTCTTCCCTCACGCGCCCTGGCTACTGCTACCTTCCCCTCAGGACACCACCTTCTTTCCCATTCAATGCACAAACACGTGGATCTACAGTTCCCAAACTCCCCTTGAGTTTTGAATCATCTGACCTCCCTGTACTTCACTGGATGCCCTCCCCGACACCTTTCACCCAAGACAAGGTTTCCTGCCTCATTACCTGCACAAGTCCCTCATAGAAAATCCAGGTTTTCAGTTTCCAGAAGCTTTTGCCCCATTCCAACACGGGTGAATGCCTTCTCCCACATTCTCAGCATTTGCAAATGGTTTGCATCTCTGCTGAATTTCCCTCTTTCTTTGAATTCTGCATTAAATCCCCTCGCTCTTTGCCATTACAAGCAAAGCCCCTATCAGGTGAGCCTGGCGGCAGCGGGGGCAGTAAAAAGAGAGATAAGGTAGAGGAAACCACAGGATTGGGACTGAATCTGAAATCCAGGGCTGGGACAGACTGGAACTGCTGAGATGGACATGGGGGGCAACAAACAGGCTGAACATCTGCAGCGTGTCCTGGCTGCATCAGTGTCCTGGGCTGCATGGACAGACATGCACCTGGCAGGGTCCAGGAAGGGATTGCTCCCTTTGCCTGGCACTTGTTAGGTCACGCTGTGCTCAGGCCTTGCAGTGCAAGAAAAACATCAATAAACTGGAACGAGTTCCTAGGAGAGCCATGAAAATGTCACAGGCCTGGGTCACACATCCCGTGAGGAGTGGTGGAAGGAACGAGGCTTCTTCAGTCTGGAGGAGAAGGGAGCTGAGGTAGGTGTGAAGCAGCCACCTGGATTTCTGATGGAGAATTTTCAATGGAGAAGAACAAGTACAAGAGCGATCCATCCCAACACCAAGGAAGTACAGCAGGAGGCCAGACTGGCTGAGTGGAGAATTCTGCATCACTTTTAAATACAAAAATGAAGAAGATGGGGGGTGGAAGCAGCACTGAAGCTGCCAAGATACATACACAGGCATTGCATGGACATGCAGGGACAGAACTGGAAAAGCCGGAGTTCAGCTTGACCTGGCTGAAGACCAAGGAAAGAAGGAAAAGTGCAGCATGTGAACACCTTGCCCTTCCCCAGCTGCTCCAGGTTTGTAAAGAGAAAGTCATTCTCTGCCACAAGACAGGTAAGGTTTATTTTAGTGCCTCTCCTCTTTTCCAAGTACAGAATAAGCACAACCTATGCACTGCCTGACAGAGGCACAGGATGCACAGCTAAATGGTGGTGCCTGGAACCCCACTGTCTGCTGAACCTGAAGCTCATCTGGCTCACTGCAGAGCTATGGCCCTCAAGGCAGGCAGATGTACCAGGTACAAACTGATTTCCACCTGTCCATTTGACCACACTCCTCTTTCAGCAAGCCCCCTGCCTGCTGTCATGGCCAAAAAGCCACACCCCCCTTCTGAGATCCACCACCTGCAAACCATGGAAAGGCAGAGCTCCTTTCCCCCCTGCTACAGGAGCCAGAATTCCCGGAGGGTCACTGTCAAGCTGCTGTGTAACATCAGATGAAAGATGCTCTTGGGATATGCTCCCATGGCTGGCACAGCAGTGGGGGCCCTTTATCCAATGATTCCAAGTATGAACTGAACCATCTCCCCAGCAGGGAGAAGGACAGGCAGGACAGTAGCCTGCAGCTGTCCAGCAGTGCTCCACCTTCCTGTCTTATCCCTCCCTGGCCAAGGCCTTGTAAGATGCAGGTGTTTGCATTTGCCAAGATCCAGATGTGTTTTTCTGCCAGATGTCTTCCAGCAAGCAGCACAGGTCACCCTGTGAGCCAGAAGCCCCAAGCAGGCTGGGCATCGAGAAAGCAAGCAGGAGACAGGCTCGGCCTCACACCTAAATCCAGGCTGCTTTAAATTCTGTCTTATGTTAATTAACAAAAATAAGCATAACAACCAGTGTGAAAGAACTTCAGCACCATTCCCATAGATAGGCAGAGGCCTCCCCTTTGAGCTGAGACTTTGTTGCTCTCCGTGTCTGGTTTCTTCTGGAAGTGCCCCTTCCCCAGTGTGTCCTGTCTGTCCTCCTGGAGGCTTCTGGTCCTCAAACACCTGAAAGCCCCAGACACTTCTGAAAGGCTCAGGGCTCTGTGGTTCTGCACTGAGGTCTGCCCTGTGCTTCACGTGTCCATGCAGGGTGTTTCCCCAAGTGATGGAGCTTCGCTGTCTTCCAGGAAATAATTACTCACAACAGGGGATGGAAATACCCCCGTGCACCACGACAGAACAGAGCTCTGAAAGGAGGATGTGGGGACAATGGAAGTGATAACATCTCTCTGCCAGCTAAGAAGTGGCTGTGGCTCTGTCATACAGAAAACATGTGATGATGAGCAAGGCCCCTCTCACATGCAGGCTGTGCTGCCTTGGCCCTGCTTGGGCACTTGATGGTAGTTGCCACCAATGCTCCACTGTGTTCTTCTGAGAGGATGGGACAGAGCTGGAGAAGGGTCTGTCAGCCTCTGCTGGTGACATGCCAGAGGAGCTCCTGGTGTGTAATGGAACCCTCCAAGGAGCAATCAGAGCCAAACTGAGGCTTCCTTGCTTAAGCTCCTTGGGAGGGAACTGAAGGTCACTGCGGAGTCCTCACTGCTGGAATGATCCTGCTGCCTTTGGGCACTTTGTCCCTCTCCCACACAGTGTTTGCCTCAGCACAGGGAACATGCTCAGCCCAGCCAGGCCAACCTCTGGCTGCCTTCTGCCACACAGCTACCGTGCTCCTCACTGACTCTCTCACACAGTTTTTAAGCCCTGCTTTAAGGCAATCAGAGATTCTAACCAGTGTCTTTGGTGGTGGTTTATTAGTTAGGTTCAAGCATATTTTTAAACAAAACACTGCTCTGCACATCACAGGACAGTTTTCACTCTGGCCCTTGGGTCTTCCAGGTGAAGCAGTTTGAACCTGACTTTAAAGAAAATACTGCTCTTAGTTAAGTGAACTGGGATCCAGACAATACCCCCGGAAGTATTTGATGACTTGCAAGACTTTTCACAGCAAAATCAGAAACCAACAGCCTCTACCACCAAAACCAAGAGAGAAAAGAGCAGGCTAAATCCTTCTACACTGCACAAGCAAGGGCACCAGCTGCTCCATTCAAGCCATGGTCTCCCCTCTGGAGCAGCACGTGTGCATGGACACACAGACACACACAGAGGACCCAGGAAACTGCCCTCCTGCAAGGGGAAAAGCAGCTGCCTCTGCAGCAGCTCCCTGATCTCTGTGTATAACACCCATGAACAGGGAAGCCTGCCTGTATTTCTGATGTTCTGTTTCGTGCAAAGGCTTCTTTTATAGCACTGGTGCACTGCTAAAGCTGTCGCCCATGCTGCTACAGATCAGCAACTGTTTCTGAGTCCAGCTGCTCCAGGAAAAACTGGAAAACAACCCTTGCCTGTTCCTTGGAGGCTCTGCTGAACCATGGTTTCTGAGCACCTGGCCTGTCCAACTGCCTCTGCCTGAGCAGAGGAACCATCTGCAGCTGTCAGTCCAGGCAGGCTGATCCCATCTGCTGAAGGAAAGGATTTAACCTTTCTGGGGCTGCACTGGGCCTTTACAACACTTTGATTTTACAGCCTGGGCTAACAGCCTCACTGTTGCTGCCATGCAGTGGAATGCCTTAATTTTGCACTACAGTTATAGGTGCCTCAGCTTTGGCCTTCTGTGTAAGTTGGTCATTACTTCCAAATGAAAAGGATATCCTTGGGTCAACAACCTCTGCTTCTGTCATTCAGGAGCAAATGTCCTGCCTTCGAATAGGGATCCACACAGAGGGGACCTCAGTTTCCCCTGCAGCTACTGTACCAGGGCTCACATGGTCAGTGGGACCATGGTGACACTCACCTCTCCCCCTTGCTGCTCCTGCTGGGGATGGAAAGGTTTCACCCTTACCAGGTGGGAAAGACCATTTACAGCCCCACAGATTTCCCTCAGAAATAGCCACTTTGGACAAACGCAATCCCATTTGTGTTCCTGCTGCCTTTTACAAGGTGGCCAATGCTTTGCAGTGGCTGGATGCCATGTAGATAGGAATGGCTTCCATGGGGATGATGCCCTCAGTCCCTTGGTGGGCCAGTTGAGAGTCTGGCACTGCTGGAATGGGGAGCAGGCTGGATGGTATGGCTGGGGCAGCAAGGGGATGTTGCCCCTTTGGGCAGTGCCAGGAGGCTGGATGAGCTCCACCCAGTTGTCACTGTGCCAGGGGGGTCTTGTGCTGTCCCAGCCATAAGGAGCTCCCAGAGAGAAGAAGGAGCCCAGACTGGCATCTCAGTGGAGCCTGTGGGGACCTCAAGGTTCAGATGGAGGTTTGGAGCTGTCCCTCATTTCCAGCTCATTGTGTTCTTGGCCCTCCATGGCTCTCCCTGACCTGCACATGCTGCCCTGGGCCCCAGGAAGGAGCTCCTCCAGGCCCAGGGAGCAGCTCTGGGCTGTGCAGGAACAGGGCACAGGAGAAGGGGCTGCCAGCATGAGCTGGTGGGGGACCTGGCCATGAAGGGGGGGTAGGAGGGGAAGGTGGGGTGAGGTGGGGTGAGGTGCTCAGTCTGCAGCACAGACAAGGACATGGGCAGCAGTCACAGTGAGCGAAGGGGACGATTGCTGTGAACCACTGTGCCCTGAGCAGGCAGGTGCTGCAGGGCAAGGAGGCACATCTGCAGAGGTACAGTGCCTGTGAAGGATCCTGCAGCCCCGAGGTGACCCCTGCCCATTTACCTGAGCAGCCCCAGTGCTTCTGATAAGAGAAGCACACTGGCACTATCTGTGCTCGGACACTGCCTGCCCAGAGCAGGTCCCACTGAGCAATGGCACGTCTCGTACCCACCCCAAGGGAGCTCTGACCAGCCACAGTGGAGGCAAGAAGAGCTCCCCAGAGTAGAGGCTCCCCTTCATTCTCCAGTGACACTATTCCAGAGGAGCAGCTGTGTGTGAGCTGGTTCTCTGGGCTGTGCTGTCTGCTTGCACCATGTGCCACCAGGCAGCTACAAAGCATTTTTGCATGACTGATCTCATGACACAGCATGTTTAGCAAAGGCTTAGAGCTCTAACATTTCCCACTCCTTGCTTGCATGGACAGATTACCTGCCCATGCTTTATCCTTGGAGGCTATGGACACCTGCAGAGTCTGGGCCATACCTGTGCCCTGCTGCAGGGCAGGAGGTGACCACTGCTCACTCAGGTCTTCAGGCCAAAGGAAGCCAGAAAAGCAGCAAGAATGATGCAAGGGTTGAGGAAGATGGGGGAACTGCAAGGGAGTTCCTTCTTAAAGTGAGTTTATTCAGAAGAAGACCCACCAACAGGCCAAGGATGGCAGAGACAACCCTGCAAGACTCTTTCCTGGGAATGGGGTAATGCAGGTATCCACTTTCCAAGGAGGTGTCAGTCCTTCCTTGTATATATCCCAGCAGCAGAGCCCTGTAGAAAAGCAAATGTTGTTATTTCTTTTACATAAGAAGGTATTTTTGACAAGAACGAACAGGAAAATTGGTCAAGAATTGGCTGGTGTGGCCAGGGTGCTACCAAAGGAGAAATGTGCAGGGTGGGGAATTCAAGAGGTTTGTGTAAAGACAGAGCAAAGGCAAAGGGCTCAGCAGTGACAGTGCCCATGGGTGGCCCTTAGAAGTGTGGATTCTTCACACAGGATTTCCTCCTTCTGGGAGTCCTGGTTACAAAGTCAAAGACGTCCTGAGGTTGGCTGAGCACCTCTAGGCACTACACTGGAAGGACTCCCAGCTCCTTGCCAGGTGTAGGGTGGAGGTATTTGAGTGGTGAACACAGGTGTTCTTCCTGCTGGCCTCAGGCCAGTCCTCCAGACCCAACCCCTGCCACTGGGTGGGGTGGCCACTGAACCAGAACCACCAAGTGTCAGATCATCCAAATATATTTGCTTAGCAGGGGTAGAGAGGGCAAGTAGTGATTTATGTTCTGCAACGTGGAGATGTGACAGGCTGGCACAGATCTGAGCTTCTGCCTCTCCAGACCAGTTCAGACCAGCACAATACTGGCGCAAAAGAGAGGAGGCACAGTTCCAACCATTGGCACTCCGACTCCTGCAATGGAGGCCCATCCATGCGACATCCACCATGCACGTGGTGTTCCCCACATGGATGTATCACTGACTTAACTCCTTACTGCTTTTTGAATTAAATTGTCAGTAAAAGCTGCCAATGGCCTCACAGACCATGCAACCCCAAAACAGCCTCTCTGCCTTTCTCCATCCTGAGGCCATTTAGGTGCCTGCAGTTTCCTAACACTCGCTGACCTCCTGCTCCAAACATGTTATAAAAAGGCAAACCCAGCAACAGCTGCATCACGGTTTATCAACTGCTTCTTTTTTATCCAGCAAATACCAGATTAATCCCACTGGTTAAAGCTGAGTCTGGGTCTCACACATCAGAACGGTGTTTTCAGGTAGACCACTCTCCAAGACAACCACCAAATGGGTGCTAGACCTCAAGCAGGGATTAAGGACACAGCCACGTGTGTCACAGGGGTTGCACACACATGCACTGGACTGGGGATCATCTCTGTTAATGGTGTAAAGCCCCAGAGATGGAGAATGTCCTGAATCATTTCCGATGGGAGTATCATAGACCTGTCCACGCTGCTGGGAGCAACAGAGGCAGACACTGTGCTGTAAACTGAGGCAATCTTTCCTGATGTACTGAGGGAGAACTGGCCTGGTCTCCTTGGTACACTGGAAGAACTGTCAGACAGTGAACCCACGTCACTTGTTAGTTCTCTGCGGATTGGGATGCTCAATGCTTTGAAACCAGCAATTATTTTTCTGGATTCCACGTGGTCATATGTAACTTTTTGCACTCGAAGAAGCTCAGAGGTTCAGTCAGAGCAGGCCCAGCCTTAAATTCCTGCACTTGGGCAGGTTACCCACCAAGCAAGGACATCTCTTCAGCCCCCTGCACAATGTCTTGGCAGGACACAGTTATGCCAGTCTGTCACACCACACAACACAACACAACCAAGCTGCAGCTGGTTCTCCTTGTACATGCAAGATTTCTGCAGACACTGTAAACCAAATTAAATCCTCTAAAGTTATGCTATTCTCATACCCAGAACTGGCGTTTAGCAGTGTAGAGGAAGCAAATATCTCCATCAACCAAAAGCTTCTCATTTGCTGCAGCTCCTGCCCATTTACTCCATCCAAGCAAATCTCTTTTTCCATGGCTGCCCAAAACATCTGATTCTTGCACCTGCCCACCCACATGCACCCACAGTGTGCTGGTGGTAGAGAAAGAAGTGATGTGATGCTTCTGGCCTTCAAAATTCAGTACAGAGCACAGGCTGCAGGAGAGTGAGGTAGGGCAGGGGCTCTCCTGACTGTACCAACTCAAGACAGCAAATGGCTTCCTGTTGTAGGTTCATGGTTAGTCAGGGCTGTTCCTCTTCTCAAGGACACACAGCTCCAAACAAGTGTTAACTGAGGCAGTGCTCCAGCACTTCACTGTTGTCACCAGCTGTGGACTGGAAAAATGTTTTCCAATGAGACAGATGCATTGACAGGTACCTAAAGGGGGGCTCCAAGAGACCTGGGGAGGGACTTTGGACAAGGACCTGGAGTGACAGGACAAGGGGGAATGGCTTCCCACTGCCAGAGGGCAGGGTTAGATGGGATATTGAGAAGAAATTCTCTCCTGTGAGGGTCGTGAGGCCCTGGCACAGGTTGCCCAGAGAAGCTGTGGCTGCCCCATCCCTGGAAGTGTTCAGGGCTAGGTTAGATGGGACTTGCAGCAATCTGGTCTAGTGGAAGGTGTTCCTGCCAATGGCAGCACGTGGAATGAGGTGAGATTTAAGGTCCCTTCCAACCCAAACCATTTTGGGATTCTATGATTCTGTGACATTAAAGCCAGATTCACAGAGCTATTCCATCAAGCTCAAGAAATACAGACATTAACTGATTAATCTTCATGGTCATCTTAATTTTGTTGCAAGATAATCCTTTAAGAATTATGCTTTGTAAAATACTTTGAGGTCTCGGGTGGAGCATACTTTGGAGTTGCAGAAAGGATTCTTTTCATCTCCTTGATTAATCATGTAATATGTCCAAGAGAGACTGATCCCATGCACATACTTTCTTATCTCCCTAGGCTTGTCTTCTCCCCTCTCACATGTTTACTCAGTAAACTTCACGTTTGACAGAAGCTCTGGCTTAAAGAATCAGCTCTCCCGATGCGTGCAGCATTTCTGACATTACAGTGCACGATGGAATAAGTAGATATTTCTTTCAAAGGGGAGACAAAGGTTTCTGCTTTGACCTTCCTTCACTAAAAACTGAGCTCCCAACACACTGGGAGCTGGTTTGTTTGTTTGTTCAACAGCGTAATATTGAAATCATTCTCTCCAGGGAGACCATGAAAAAGGCTGAGCCAGCCTGGCCAGACACGAGGAACGGAACAGGTTACTGCAGCTGCTGGAGGAAAATATGTAAATAGCTCTATGGTGACTGGGCACCCAGCCAGCTGCAGTTGGGCTGCGGATTTGAAAATTAGGCGCCAAATGGTTGTTTTGAAAAAAAACCCCGGATTTGTTGTCGTTAGTGCGGAGATCAGTGCCAGGTTTTATGTAACAGTGCAGGGGCGTGAGCGCTGCCTGCTCCCATCCCACAGCTCCACCGGCGTAGCAATGATCTCAGTGATTCTTGGAGCAGCGCTGGGATTGCTCCTGGCTGATAAAGCGTGCTTTGTGAACTCGGAGGAACCTCGTTCAGAGCCAGTCCCCACCCTCCTCCACTGTGCTCTCCAAGCTGCCAAATGTCTAAAAGATTCGGGGCTTGCATGTGCTACGAGGGAGCCCGAACTCCACGGAGTGCTGAGACCCCGGGGCTACCCTGGCAGGCTGCAGAGGACACTTCTATCTTTGGACCACTGAAAGTACAACTACAATAAAATCCAGCTCTGAAAGGCAAAACTCACAGTGTTAGAGATTACTGGCCCAATATTTCATTAAAGGTGATATGAATAATCCCTTCCTTGATTTAATTTTGCTATTTACCGCTCTAAACAGCAGCTGCTCTACACCGGAACGCCCACGGCTCCGGCTCCAAAGGCTGCCACAGCCTGACTGGGAGGAAACCGGGATATTTTTCCTACCTGGCCAGCTCATCTGTTTTCAGTGGTGCTTTCACAGCATTTCAGTGCCAAGAAATCTGTCTTCCTATCACTTTGGAAGAGTTCCTGAACTCTGGGGAGCCAGTGAGGGTGAGACTCGACAGCTGATGCTCCCCCGAAGGCTGGTGTATCACACCCGACGCGTCCTCCGCGCCCCCGGGGAAGGCTGTGAAGGAGCTGAACCGCAGGAAACCTTCGTGTCGCTCCCGTGTGACAGACGGGGCTGGTTTTAGTAGGTGCTATTATAAGCAAATCACTCTGAGGGCAAATGACAAAGTGGAATTATGAAAAGCTGAGAAGCCCTGAGTACTGAGCCCCCAGCGTGTTCCTTTGCCACTCTTCTGTTGAGATGGGGGAATATATGAGATGTATTTTGAAGTAAATTCTCATTTCTTTTGGTACAAGAGTCTAAAGGGCCACCACTCACCTTCCTGCCACAAAGGAGTGAACAATCCCAAGTACAGACTGGAATTCTCCCCATCCAGACTTGGTTAATACTTCCCCCAGTGTAATATAACTTCACTTCCGCCTTGATAAGGAGGTAAATGCTGTAGCAAAAGATTATTATTGTTCAAAGTTCCTGCCAAACATTATGTGCTGGAATCAGAGATAAATACACCCTCTACAGCATGGTGTCTTGTCTTGAAAAAAATCCTTGTCCTACAGACAGCCTGCTGTTTGCTTCAACCCCACAATTGTGCACCTTGTTCCTCTTTACTCTTTTTTACGTCTCAGCAAACTTTGTTGTAGTGGATGAGGAAGGTTTCATCCATGACTCATGGCACACTGTTCATTTTCTCTACTTGCTTTGGTGCTTTCTGCTCTGACATTGCTGGAAGAAACTTTATTCCATGAAAGATGAAATTCTGGAGAAGAACTCTGTGGTGAGGTATGAGTGCTTCTCCCAGACTTGCAGTCATTGCTAGCAATTTTTTTGAGCAGTAATGCCGAGGCTAGTTTGAATTCAGACTGATAAGAAAATGTTCTGAGGCAATCCTTGCCCCTTCCTGAAATTAATGACAATATCTGAGACAATCAATTAAATATTGTCTGGCTGTTCCGAGTGAGGTGAGGAACACGAGGGGAGAGTTAGACAACTACAGAAAAGACAGAAATAATCCTACTGTTAAAGACATACAAATATAAAATGTAGAATGAGAAAGGGGAGGGCATGGCAGCAGCTGCTGATAAACCAAAGCAGCTGAGGAAAGAAACAGCAGTGGAAATCCTGTATCCCCAGATCTGTGAAAGTGTCATTATGAAATCCCAGAGTCATTATGAAATCCCAGAGTCATTATGAAATCCCAGATAGCATCAGGAAACTAGTTACACCCAAATGTACAGGAAACTTGTCAACGAGTGAGAAGGTGCTCTGCATGAAAGGATGCACAAGGTTTTCCTTTGTCTTTTACATACTGGAAGCAATTTCTTCATTTACCTGATGGGAGAAGCACTCCAGTGCTAGACAGAGCCTGATGTCTGTGTCTGACATCCCAAAAATTTATTCCTAACCTACCCAGGCAGTTAGATATGTTGCAAGTGCCTTTGAGCTAGAGCTTCAATACTGAGCCCAGGGCTCTTCCAAGTTCCTGACTTTGGATCAGGGTGGGACCTGTACCTGCACCAGCCTCCTCCTCTGCTCCACTTTCCACAACAGGAAAACCTGGGAGAGTGGATAAGGCAGGAGCCTCAGTGTGCCCTGAACAGGTTCCCAGTCTGAATGCCCAGTAAAGCAGACCCAGGGATTTGCCACAGCCCTCTGCTCCCCCAGCCAGGTAGGGCTGACACATCCCTATATTGACCCTTTGTCAAACACTAAATTACTGTGTCTCGTGATAACAAATCCATTCCACCTGGTCAAAGCAGAAGGAGTTTATTGTAAATAAAATTGTTTTGGGCAGCAAAGAACTCTCGAGGGTTTTGATGAAAAACTAATTGCTAAATATTGAGAGATGAGTAACCACACTGACCCTGGTCCAATATTAAATCCCTGACACAGGAGGCATCCAAGAGGACCAATATTTGAACAGATGCCAATTCCACAACTAAAGCATGTGCTTGCACTCCCTGGAAAACACGGCTGGTGAGTGGGCTCTCAGCTTTTGCACTTCCCTTTCTTCCTTGATGCTTCTTCTCCCCATCTCACCCCCAAAACATTCTCTTCTTTTTAGAAGAGATAGGAAAAGTGAACATACACGTTCAGGTAACAAGGAGGGGAAACTGGCATCAAGGATGAAAGTGTGCAAGTGTTCTGGTTACTGCTAAAGAAAGGGACTTTCTAGAAAGTGTAGGAAAAAATCAGGTATTATTATTGAGGCATATTTCAGGAAGTATATTTTGGAACAAAATATTTTACTACAACACAGTAAAGAGCAGCACTATGAAAATACCCAGTAAAATTAGAAGGAAAAAAAAAAACAACAACCCAAACCACACTAACTTGAAACATTCAAAGTTTCTAAGCCATTATCTAAAAAATCTGACAGACAAAACAATGGGGGAGCTGGGGCTAAACTTCATAAACAAAGGGGATTTACATCTGGATTACATTATCAATCAAAATTTGGCAAAAGGTTTAAAGAACGTCTAAAATATGACAGATGCACAAGTATCACATCAAATCACAAGAGAAGAAATGACCTAACCCAAAAATGCTTATACAGAGGCTTTCACCATTCCTAAAATATTTTTTTCTGGCTCAACACAACCAAAGTTTATAGCTGGTCTTCCACGAATTTGTTGGTGTTGGAAATCGAATACCAAAGACGGGAAAAGTTCACTCTAAGTGCATGGCTTGATGCTCAGAGGCATTTTTTGTTGTTGTTTGCTCGGGGGAAGACGGCGCTGCTAAGAGACGATCCGGACTGCGCGGGGGCAGGAGCTGGGGCAGGGACAGGGGCTGGGCCTGGAGCCGGCCCAGCAGCAGTTACAGTTCGGAGACAGGCGCCAAAATTCAAAACACGCACTGTACTCACTGCAAACCCCGAGCGCGGCTCGACAAAGAGCAGCGGGCGGATGGGGCAGGATCCGATCTCCCCGCGGGCAGCGGCCGCAGCACCCTGGGATTTGTAGTCTCTTGTCGCTGCTTCCTTTTCTAGATGAATTCAAGCCAAAAGCAGCTCGAGTTCTGTCAGAAAGCTGAGTTTCACACCAAGGTGCACATCATATCCTCAGCTCTCACTGGCAGACCCCTGCCAGCAGTGACCCTCGCGCAGGGAGGTTGTGGACATGCCTTCGGAAAGGGCAGGGTCTCTGCCAAAAATGTTACCACCGGTCCCAGAAAAAGGGGAGGAGGGTAACCCAGGTTCTTACCAATAATTCCCTTGGGGTGGATTAGAGTGAAACGACACTGAATAATCGGTGTCTGAAAACATATATTGGTAAGGTTTATTTTAACAATTCTGTATCAACAGGTATGCTAGCATTTTGGGTGTTGTCATATAAAAATGTGACATAGAGATAACCTTTGGAGGGGGGGCAGAAAATGCATAGGGGAGAGAAAGACAGGATAAGAGTAAGGGAGAGTAAGGAAAAAGAAAAGATAAGAGTAAGAAAGGAACATATATAGTCACTGCCCACTGGATCCAGCGATGCAGCTTGGCAATCTTGAAAGCAATGGTCTCGATTCGCAGGCGGTGGGGGAGAAGGAAAACCCAAAATCTCGCTTCCATTTCAGCTCTCCCTCATAAACTCCCTCCGGGTAACCCACTGACACCCAGGCTCCACAGTCTGGGGTGGGAATCCCTGCCCTCGGTCTCGGAGGGTGAAGGGACAGTCAGTGCTGTCCCCAGAGAGGTGGGACAGGCACTCTGCTGTATGCAGAGGAGCCAGGACAACTCTTTTTGTACAGGATGCACGTTTGAGATAAATGCATTCAGGTGAAAAACCTGTGATTTACCCTAAAGATAGGCAGTGAGGGCAAGAGACACTTACAGCTATTTGACAACAAGGGTATTGAGCATCCAGAATTCCTGGATTTATTCTGAGGTTTTTTTCAGTTTGAGGTGTACTTGTTATTGGAATCTCAAATCCTCTAACATGAGCATCATTTTAGTTCTGTTTTGAGGACAAACATCTGCTTTTTCACCCTAGCTTCCTAAGTTTCTTTTCATGTGGTGTGCAGTATTTTCCCGCTGTCTTTCTTGTTTCTCTATCCAGACCTGTCCTCTCACCTTTGCATCATGCTCATTTTACTTTTTCTCTTTGCTCTCCACATGGACGAGTCTGTTTTTAGTACCTCTCAGGCAGAAAAATCTCCCTTTTCTCAGCCCTCCCTGGCAGCTAAAAGGCCCAAGAGCAGGAAGAGCTTTGGGAACAGTAATCCAGTTTATACTAGTTAACACGCAAGAACTGACAGAATTTGGGGTCTTGGGGAAAAATACTACTCCAAATCTTTAGGAAGGGAAAACTTCTCAGTGGGTTTTAATGTGTACAGAGTTTGGCGCATTCCCTGGGACTGCAAAAGGATTTCAGGGTAGGTTCCTTATGGAACGACTGGACTGGGAGGTACTGCACCGTCTCAGTAAAACTTAGGAAGAAGTTACTGAATTCCTGAAACCGGCAAATCAGCACTCCTAAAAACTCGCCCTTGGGAAATGCTGATCCGTGTTTTCTCCAAGACTCTCCACGCCCGATTTCAGCACACAGCCGGTGGCTGACCTGTGCAGAGCCAACAGCAAAGCACGGCAACCTCACACAGCCCACACGGGGCTGTGGACGATGTTTTAGGGAACTACCGTGAACACAACACAAACACCGCCTGTCAGGGGACCCGTCACCCCACAGGCCTGAGCCCCGCGGGCACCGGCCCCAGCGGGAGCAGAGCCGGGCGAGGCTCAGTCCTGTCCTGTCAGTTGTCCCGGTTCCTCCCGGCATCGCCACCAAAACCTCTTCCCCTCAGGATCGGCCCCGCTCCCGGGTCTGTCCTTGCGGCAGGACCGGAGCCACCCCTGCCACCGCCGAGCGGGCGCGAAATGGCGGGCGCGGCTGCAGCCCCGCGGCCATCTTGGCGCCGAGACTGCATGTCCCAGGCGGCGCCGCGGCGGGAGGGGCCGCCCGCCCGCCATCTTAGCGCTCCCTCCCCCGGTGCGGCGGGATTGAATGAGCTGCCGCCCGCCCGCCCGCCAGCCCAGCGCCATGTCAGGCACCCCGAGCCGCGGCACCCCCGGCGGGACCCCGCTGTCGCCGACCCGCATCTCCCGGCTGCAGGAGAAGGAGGAGCTGCGGCAGCTCAATGACCGCCTGGCCGTTTACATCGACCGTGTGCGGGCGCTGGAGCTGGAAAACGACCGGCTGCTGCTGAAGATCTCGGAGAAGGAGGAGGTCACCACCCGGGAGGTACGGTAGGGGGTGAGGGGCCAGCAGCGGTGGCCCCTGGGGCGCTCCGTGGCGGGGCAGGTCCGCGGCCCGGCCGTTCCCGCCGTTCCCGCCCGCGGCGCGGGGCGCGCTGTGGCGGCTCCTCCTGCGGCCGCCGCGCCATGCGCGTCCCGCCGGGCGGGGAGCGGCGGCTCTGCGGACACAGCTCCTGCCCGCGCGGGCCCTGGGGGCCGCCGGCGCCTCTTTGACCGCGGTGTTGGGCCGAGGGGCCGCTGGCGGCGCGTTCGAGGCGGCTCAAGCCGGGATTCGGTGGCGGGAGCGGGGCTGCGGCGGGCGGGGCCCGGCCGGCGCCGCGGTCGGTGCGAGCCCTCGGGTGCCCCGTGAGCAGCACACGCGTCCCGCCCCGGCACCGCCGTGCTGGGTGTCCTGTCCTGACGACTGACGCGGTGGGATGGGAGATTTGAAAGCGTTTAGGCTGACTTTGCCTCTCACCGGAGGAAATCTTTCACAGACCTCCCCCTCTAAACGGTCGGAATCAAATCCTCGTAAGCGGCTCTGATTTGCTTCCTGCGATCTCGGAGGCAAAACTCAAACGATCCTTTTTCCGAAGCCACGCTCTGCGTTTCCCTATTCTGTGGTGTCCGCTTCCCCCCAGGACTCTCGTTGCCCTGTGGAGGAAGGATGTAGTAGGTCGGTGACTGAGGGCGGTCGGTGACACTCTGGGGACAGTCCCACCCATCCTGTGCCAGCCCAGACCCCCTCAGCGGGGTGCGGGGTCCCACCGCGGAGCTGAAGTTCCACTGCTGTGGAAAGCGTGTCAGTAAACAAACAGCCCGTGCTGTGACTGCTGGGATGTGATGGATTGCTAAGCCACTGTGTAGGCTTTTTAAATTTTTTTTTCTTTTTCCTTCTTTCACCCTTTAAGAGTCTGGTTTAATGATGCTCAGGGTGGCGGGAGGAGGGTTTAGATTAGGTTAGTTTAAACAGACCAGATATGATAATGTCTCGTTTGGGGAATGGTTGGTGTATCTGCAATCAGTGTACGTCCAAGACTGAAGTACCTTTGAAGTCCCTTTGTATCGCTTAATGATATATTGTAACATCTAGGTTTTCAAAATAGCAAGATATTTCTAAATATGAAATATCACTATGCTTGCCCCATGTGAAATCATGCTGTAAACAGAATAACTACATCCTAGTTCAAGGAACTTCTATGCTGTAGATCCCTGGAGACTAAAAGGAGTATTCATTTGAAATAAAAGAGGCAGAATGTAACTCTGTTGACAGCACACGTGTAGCAGGAGTAGGAGGACTAGCAGACAACGTAGATATAACCTCATTAGACCTTAATATGAACATGAAGGAACTCCTAGTAGCAGTTCCATGTGCTGTCCATTCTGGAAAAGTATTCTGATGCAGTAATCAGAAAATAAACTTGAGAATTTTGATAGGAATCTTTTGGTTACTTTGCCCTTGAGTTTTTTCATCCAGACTTCAAAAATGTCTTAATCTGTAGATACATTATAACAAACTTTTTCATCAAGCTCTTCTTTGACACTGATGCTTCAGCTCTTCTCTGAACCGCCTTTGTTAAATACTTTTCCCATCCCTTTTGGAAGTTCTTTTTATTCTTTACATATATCCACAGAAGGAAACTTTGTAGTTTTATTGTTTTAATGCTGGATAGTGCACAGTGGTGTAGGACTGTGGGAGCAGTCCAGTTTTCTGGAACGGGAGAATCTTGTCCTTTCGCTTTTGTGACCAATTTAGTAAACTGGATTTTCTGCTGACAATTCAGTTTCCTTATTGACTGTTGGAATTTCCATTCATAAACTGACCAGGCTTAGTGCGAAATAAGATATTAATTAAAAATAAACCCTTCAAACTCCACAAAACCCAGACAAACCCCAAAGAACTTCTGTGTAGAAGCACAGTTAAACGTAGTCCAGTGATATCAGCATACTGTTCTGTCTGCATCATTATACCTTTATATTAGGCTCTACATGCTTATAAGAGACTATTTTCTTTTTTCAGGGTGTTCAAGATGAAAATTCCCATTGGTTGGCCTGAACTGTGTGTAAATTTGACTCTGATCTTATTTATTTATTTATAAAAGCTGAATGAATATTCTGTTATTTTTGGCTTGTCTTTGATAGTGGCAGAAAACCTCCTCTGTCACTGTGGTAGATGCTTGTTGTGGGGTGCAGGCAGGAGGGGCTGCTCACCAGTGTTAACACCAGAGACTGTTACCTTGAGGGTAGATGGGTTCATGATCCAAGGTGAACATGCCAAAGCTGAGGATGGCTGTGGCAAGCAGTAGACAGGAGCATGGTCTCGTGAGACAGATGCTTGTCACTCCAGTATCCCACAGTGACCACACCTGAGCTGGGAGAGACCATTACTGACTGACATGTGCTGAGAAATGGATGACCCTGACACTCCCTGCATGTGTGGGAACAGTTTTGATCTTGTTCTCAAACCTCTGGTTTAGGGCAATATCTTCTAGATGAAAGAAGTTCCACTGATGCTGTTCAGGCAAGGACCATAGTCCCTGTTCTACCAGAGACTCTTTAATCATCACCTGATCAGGATGTTCTTTTTCCTTGTTGTTTTAATCACCAGTTTGCAGAAGATTGCAGAAAACAGCCACTTTCTCCTCTGTGTGGCAATCTTGGCATGGCTTTAGAACAAAATCACTGTTGTGGTTTTTGAGGAACATGGGGCTGCCACCTCTTAACAGCAGAGAAAAGAAACTTTGCAGTTGATTAATCTTTAGTTCTTTACTAATTATAGTCCTTTCCCCTGCTTTTTTTAACCCTGTTCACTGGTGCTTTACCTTTACTTGTATGCAGTAGGCCTTTAGAGAAATGAGAAATGTACACAGTAAACCTTCAGACAAAGGGGCTGGTACAGAGCAGAGTTCACAGATCGTGGTAGAGCTTGGTGCCAATCAAGGTCGTGGGTTCAATCCTGCTATGGGCCAGTCACTTAAAAGTTGGACTCTATGATCCTTGTTGGTCCTTTCCAACTCAGAATATTCTGTGAAATGCAAAAACCCCAATTTCCTGTGTAGGTGGGGGAACATCTAATTGTCCTCATTCCGTCTCTGTTCTCCTGCATCAGTCCCCTTGTATAGCTTAGCCTGTGACAGAAAAGAAATGAAGCTCATCCCCTTGGATTTTTTTCTACCTCCCTCGTACATGACTGATGCTGTTCTCACTATGTTGGGGGTCTCTGTTCCAATAACCCAATTTGTGAGTGTGTGGGGGGGAATAATGGAAGGGCTAAGAGGAGAGTCCTAGAACTCTCCTCAGTTCCTTTTTACTGACTCCCTGCCCTCCTCTGCAGTGCTTATGGTTGCAGCCTCACAGAACAGATGTTTTGATGGGCACAGGAGGGATTACTGCACTGTCCTGAGGACACCCTACTGTGCTCACCCTCTGAAAGGAGAATTACAGAGAGAAATAAGAGAAGATCCCTGGGAGCCTCAGCCACTGACAGCAATTGCCTTTGTGACAAATCAATACCTGTGGGGTCTCACCTGAGCGGGACAGAGGGGGCAGAATCCCCCCTCTCCTGCTGCCCACACTGTGGGATCAGCCCAGGGCACGGGGGGGTTTCTGAGACGGGGTGTGTGGAGCTTCTTATCCACCAACACCCCTAAGTCCTTCTCCCCAGGGCTGCTCTCAATCCATTCTCCACCCAGGCTCTGTTTGTGCTTGGGATTTGCTGTAGAATCCAAAACCCTGCTGCCAGCAGCGGTTGCGCAATCCAGCCTTGGTCTGCAGGACCTGCTCAGCCAAGCTCTTCACTCTCTCCACACCACTGAAAATCACGCAGAGCCATGGAGTCAGGTTTGATACTTTTCAGGTCCCTCCTCCCACTCTCACTGGTGCCTCTGTGGAAGAGCAGAAGGGACAAGATTCATACGGTCAGGTGAGGCTCAGCAGCCTCTCTGCAATGTCCACAATACAAGCCCCTGGGAATCAGCAACAGACCTTCCCAGATGACAGGTTAGGCCACAAAATGGGTCCTTCCACTCTAAAAATATAACTCCCATCTGAAGGTGATGGAAGAAATAAAGCTAAAAGCTCAAAACAGAGTTCAGAAGGAACCAGGTGGACAGGCTACAGCCCAAACCACTTCATGCCCACGTGCACCCAAGTATAACTCTTCCTGCACAGAGGTCAAGCTGGACACACTACAAATTGCATTACAAATGTGCTTTCACCTTTTTCTCCTCTTCTGATGGTCAAAGAGCCTGCAAATTTGTAATTGGGCAACACACGGGACAAGAAAATAGAAAAAAGAAAACAGATGTTTCTATAGCAGACTCTGAAAGACACGACTGCTGGATGCTCTCATCTACCAGTCTGTGCTGGGAGCACTCAACAAAGCTCACTGGGCAGTGGATCAAGGGCAGACACACCAACAAACCACTTGAGAAGAGCCACGAGACGTCACTCAGTGAAGACAGGAAACACATCAAGAAGGAACTGAACCAACATACTAGACAAGAAACATGCTCCAGCCAACCACAAGGGACTCCAGCCAAATTTGGTGATGCAACATTAATCTCATTAGCATGCATAAAAACACAAGTTTATTCCCACCAGGTGTGACTCGATATGTTATTTACTCAGATATGGATTGACAAAGGACTGTCAGTCAGCTATGGCTCAGACTCACCAAGAACACCAGTCAGGTTCTCAAGAACAATGAAGATGTGTGTTGTGTCACCTCCCAGATGATGTCTGTAGTGCCAGAAGACCACTTAACCCGGGATCTTGGAGGCTACAACTTGAGTGACCCAACA
This sequence comes from Corapipo altera, assembly GCF_003945725.1. Taxonomy (NCBI): domain Eukaryota; kingdom Metazoa; phylum Chordata; class Aves; order Passeriformes; family Pipridae; genus Corapipo; species Corapipo altera. The sequence goes on from NW_020884996.1 coordinate 1,061,960, forward strand.
CCCACAGCAGCATCTGAACATGTGTTTTGCAGGTGGCAAAGAGGCGACAGCAGACCCACATCCCCTGGTCATGACAGTGGCTCTGGTGTACACAAAGGGCACAATACTGGCAGATAAGTGGAGACCAGGTAGGACTGCAGCCACCTGCACTGGGGGACATCAGGCACAGAAGGCATTGCCAGCCAGGCAAGGGAGGGGATTGTCCTGCTCTGCTCTGCACTGAGGCAGCCTCACCTTGAGTCCTGTGGCCAGGTTTGGGCACCACAATTTAGAAAAGACATGAAGCTCTTAGAGACTGTCCAAAGGAGGGCAGTGAGGATGGTGAAGGGTCTGGAGAGGAAGCCGTATGAACTGAGATCACTTGGTTTGTTCAGCCTGGAGGAGACTGAGGGGAGACCTCATTGGGGTCTTCAGCATCCTCCTGAGGGGCAGCAGAGGGGCAGCTTCTCATGACCAGTGACAGAACCTAAGGGAAAGGCTGGAGCTGAGTTAGGGAGATTTAGGCTGGATATCAGGAAGAGGTTTTTCCCCCAAAGAGTGGTTGGGCACTGGAGCAGGCTCCCCAGGGAAGTGGTCACAACACAAAGGTTGTCTGAGTTCAAGAAGCATTTGGACAATTCTCCCAGTCACATGGAGTGTTGTTGGAGTGTCCTGTGCAGGGCCAGGAGTTGGACTGGATGATCCCAATGGGTCCCTTCCAACTCACCATATTCTATGACAAAGTAGGGCAAATGTATCTACCAATGGGGCTGGTGAGCCTGCTAAGTACTGTAAACTGGGGATGATAGGGGAGGGATGGATTCTGCTCTGGTAAGGCCAGGTGAGAAAGGAGTGGATGGGGTAAGCAAGCAAAAGCCTGGGGTTATGTGAACAGAGGAGAAAGTAACAGGAAAAACGATGAAATGGAACCACCCCAAGCTTAGGCATGTAAAGAAGGAAATGTCTGTGGGGGACAGCCTTGTGGGGATTGCTTTCCTGCCCTTCCTGGAGAGTTGTCACACCTGGGTGTCTCCCTGAAGTGCCTGTAGCACTAATGTGTGCAGCATGAGCAGCAGACAGGGGCAAGGAGAAGTCTGTGGGCATGTAACAGAACACTGACCTCTTTGGAATCAGGGATAGCTCACATGTCTGGAGTGCTGTGCTGGACAGATGGAGACAAGCTTTTCAGGAAGGTGAGGAGTTGCCTTTCGTGAGAGGGAGCAGTGGGAGTGCCTGGAGCTCTGCCTAAGGACAGCTTGTGAATTAACTGAGAGCTTGTCGGGCAGACCAAGATGGGCAACGTGGGTCAAGAACCTGATCTGATCAAGAAGATGTAAATGAGGCCTGATTCAGACAGCTTGATGAAGCCTCACATGCACTGTCTTTGTGCCTTCCTGGATCTATTACTTAATAAATAAGAGAGAACTGGTCAGGGCAGTGACCATGAGACAGTGGAGTTCAGGATCTTTAGTGGATGAACCAGAGCAGGAAGCAGGACCACAGCCCTGGATGTCAGAGTAGACCTTAGACACTTCAGGGCTCTCTCTGGTTGGAAGAATCCCATGGTTTCCAGCCCTGGATAGAAAGGGGTCTCAGAGAGCTGGGTTGATATTCAACTATAATCTTCTCCAGGATCAAGAATGGTTCATTCCAACAATCAGAAAATGGAACAAAGGTGAGAGGAGACCTGTAAGGATGAGCAAGGAGATCCTGGCTTAAGTCAGACATAAGAAAGGCCAATGTATTTAAAGCCTTCTTGTGGTCAGAGTAGCCTTCAGGAATCCCAAGCCCCTGAAACCAGAGGGAAAGTCTTTCTTTTTACAACACCTTACTTTCTAGAGAGATTTTATTCTTAATGGCTTTTTTACTTGTTTGAACAAACTCCTCAGAATTCCAACAGTCGTAGGGTTTTTTGTTTGTTTCTTCTCTTGCTTCTGCAAGGATGCTAAAACCAAGTCAACCAGTTCTTGGCAAACCTGCTCCTGTGTGCTGCTGAGAGCCAGGGTTCTCTCTTGTGGCTTTCTGGATTAGCCACTCCATGGGCACTCAATATTAACACATGAAAATAAGATCAGATGTCATCTCCTGGATTGGACTAACTGAAATCTATTAGAATTACACTTAGAAAATTGCGTTTTCTGCTTCTCTGATCTCCTGTAATGTCTCTGTTTTCCTTGGTCAATAATCACTGTGTAAATCAATGCTGTTTGTGTATTCTGAATGCTGCATGAAGTTCTCTTAACCTATTTTAAAACATCTAGATCCTGTAAGGAAAAAAAAATGAACAGAGCAGCAGAACAATTTCTGACCAGGAGCAAATCTGGAGAAGAGATGAGGAGAAACCTGAGGTTTCCAAGTCATGAGTCCAAACAGATTTGTCTAGGAAGCAACCACTGAACATTTCTCACAACACAAAACATAAAGGCATGAAATAAAATTATCAAGCAGTAGGTCTTAATCTCCTAGCTGTGCTTGTGTGATACTGTCTGATGTGAAATCCAAAAGCTAAATTGATTTACAGTAGGATTAGACAAATTAGCAGTGTTTGATGGCTGCTGGGTTTTGGTGCCTGGAAGCAATCTTTGGCTCAGAATATTTTTTATTTTTTTTTTAATTTTTAGAAGCTGGGGCATATGGGAGTGAAGAATTGTATGGTGCCTTGTTCCCTATACTTTTTCCATTCAGCATTTTGCTTCCAGCTGCCACTCTTACTGCCTTACACTGGAAGGGTTGGCCCAGGTTTCAAGTATGTGTTTGTGTCTTCCTGAAATGTGGGGAGCAGGAAACAAGGGGTTGATGTAACCCAAGCAAGGTGATGAGAAATGACAACTGGAGGAAGGAGCTGGAACTGATAGATCCTCCTGATGGAAGATGTCATCAGACAGGTTGTCTCTTGAGTCTGGTGTTCCTTGGGAGTGTTCCAAGGACAGGTAGGTGCTGTCTGGTGGTGTTCTGCACGGAAGTGTCATGTTTGTTTGTTTAATTTTTGTCCAGAGAGGGCAGGTGAGGCTTGTCCCAGGAGGTCCTGCTTTGCTTTAACAGCATCTTTTTAAGAACAGCTGGAAGTGTCATTGTACTAGAGACCAAACTGAGTAGCAAATGTAAAGAAATTAAAAAAGAGAGTGGGCAGAAGAGTGTCTGTGGAGTCAAAACAAAGCAAGATCTTATGTGTGCACTAAACAGTGGCACTTTTGGGACTGTACTTCTCTGGAGATTTTCAGTGAGTCATTAGACTCTTAAGTCAAGTTCCTTCCACCAAAACAGAGTTTGGGGGGTGACAGTTCAGGGAACAGAAATACTTTCCAGAATTTCTCTCAGTGCTGGGGTAGAAGAGTGCTTTCTGTGAGTAACCATCTCAGACTAGAAGTGTTGCCAGGCTCCTGATACCAGGCCAGTTCTGCTGAGCTGTCACCACTTGTTCCCATTTGAGCCTACAGCTGCATTTGGGTCTCTTTTCTCTACTTGACCAGTGCTGAAAATAAACATGATGCTATTTTTTTATGGTCTAGAAAGACCATCTTGAACTGTCCCCAGATTCAGTTTGATCATCTGAAACTTTTATCAGCGTTATCACGAATCCATATTCTCTTTGCATCCTGTTGTTAGAGTTCAAGCAAAGGCTTTTTGTGGTTTTGTTTTCCATTGATTGAAGGTGTTACTGCTCCCAGCTCTCTGCTGCTGCCTCCTTTTGCTGGAAGCTGCAGTGTGTCCTTATGTCTCAGTTATTTCTGTCTGCCCAGTGTATTAGCTTGAAATTCTGGTGAAAGTGGCCTTTTGGCTGTGAATGGACCTGTGTGGTTTTTTCTCATGTGAGTTGCTGGAAGAAGAGCAGAGAAGAGGTCAACATGCTGCAGAAGGAAAATACACACTAAGCTCCTACCATGAGCTATGAGTTATGCCATGAATGAGTTGGTCCTTTCTAATTAAAGCATCACAGACTCTGGTTCTCTTTTTAATAACAGGTTCAGAAGCAGCTTTCATCATGATTTTTTAGATCCATCAAGCTATATTGTCTCTACACAGGAATTACAGGAAGTGTTTATGCTTCGTTCAGAATATTGCTTTTTGGTGTTTATAAGCTCTGTTTTCTGTAATGCCTCAGAAGCATAAATTCCTTAAGGCCTGTTGTAGGTATCACACCAACAACACCTCTTTGTGACAGTATTCATGAAAACCTTGGGAAAAGGGCTACCTTCCTTTGTACCTTGGCATGCAATTCCAGTTTATGCCCTGGAGAACGGGGAAGGGATTTGTCCTTGTGTCCTGCACTGTGGTTTAGTGTGTGTCTCTGAACCTGCAGCAACACAGCCCCAAGTTCCTGGTAGGAACAGGGACAGGATTTGAGCACATTGAGGAACCAAAGGGTCTGACAAAGGGCTGGCATTTGAGGAGAGCTGTAGGTGCAGTACCTGATGGTGCAGAACCAGTGCTTCACCTTTGGGCAATTGTATTTTGTATTGCAATTTGCAAAGACTGTATTTTCACTCAAGGATCATCCATCATGAAAGGCTTTACAGCTTCTAATCTCCAATTTTTAATTTTTTTTTTTCATTGTGGAGTTCTGCATGAAAGAGTTTAATGTAGTCATGGTATGCTTCTTCATAGAACTTGCTAAGTTTTGTAAGTGACAGTACAGAGATGTGTTGGCTTGTGGCAGAGAGAGCCTCTGGTGAGTCTGTGGAGAAAAAACAACCCCACCAGCCCAAAACTTAGATGGAATAAAGCTTGAAAGAATTAATTCTTAAAAGAAAAGAAGCAAGATTGCATGGATAGATCATTGCATGGGCAAGTTGTTTCTGCTGTGTGGTATGCTTGTAAACTAAGGCTTCTCAGCCCTCATCCTGTCACATTTTAGTTAATTTCAGAAGTTTTTAGGGAAGTATAGTCTTATCAGGAACTTAATTATATCCTGACTGCTTTAAATCAGTCTCTCTGAAGACCAGATGGTCGTGTCTGTCATTGGTGCCACTGATGCTGAAATAGTACTTCTAGGAATAGAACATTTTGCTTTCTTGTTTCTGCATTTTATCTTTGTTACAAAATTTCTCTTCCTAAAATTTGTGCATTCTTGTTTTGGCTTTTCTCACTCTGTGATTGCTGTGTTCCTGAATTTATATTAGTAGTAGTTTTTTTGGTTTTTTTATATTGTGGTGCCCAAAATTGTATACAGTATTCAAGGTGAGGCTGCAGCAGTGAAGAGCAGAGTGGGTTTGTTCAGCCTGGAGAAGAGGAGACTGAGGGGAGACCTCATTGGGGTCTTCAACATCCTCCCAAGGGGCAGTGGAGCAGGAGCACCGACCTCTTCATTCTCATGACCAGTGACAGGACCTGAGGGAAGGGCTGGAGCTGTGTCAGGGAGGTTTAGGTTGGATCTCAGGGAAAGGTTCTTCCCCCAGAGGGTGGTTGGGCACTGAACAGGCTCCCCAGAGAAGTGGTCACAGCCCCAAGGCTGTGTGAGTCCAAGAAGGGTTTGGACAATGCTCTCAGGGATGTGGTGGAATTGTTGGAGTGTCCTGTGCAGGACCAGGAGTTGGACTGGATGATCCTGATGGGTCCCTTCCTACTCAGCATATTCTTTGATACTGTGATGATTGTTCTGGTCCTTTTAACAGAAGCAATTGCAGCAATCTTATATGGCCTGAACATTTTAGCTATCTGTTACACCTTTCAAATAATCTTCCATTCTAAAAAAAACTAAGGTGTAGAAGACTTTAAGGTGCCTCATGCAGTCTGAATAGCTAATTGATTATGTGATATATTGAATTGGGACAGGGAGAGGTCTGGAGATCCTTATCCTCTGAGGTAGAGAACTGGAGTGCAAACTCATTTCTGAACAGTTCACATTTCTGGAGTTCAGATTCTTTTTAGTTTTGTAGTGCAAGAGCAGCAGAGTCAAGCTGGGCCCTTGGGCTTGTATTCCACAAAATGTCTTAAAGTGTTTACAAAAAAAAAAAATCTCCCACAGCAGCAGTATTAGAAATGAGAGGAAATAATTTAAGCTAAGATTGTAGGGTGCAGTGATCTGCTTCAATTTATCTCTTGGAGAGACTTGCACACTTCAAATATAGTATGTTTTGTTATGTCTTACTGATAATAAAAACTAAATCTTGTCTGTGGGACTGCCCATTAATTGAAAATATGTTCAATATAGAATGTTCTTAAACAGCAGAAATCAATATCATACACCCTTTTTTTCAAAGAAACTTATGTGAAACCTGGTTCTGTGTTTCAGTTCTCTGATGGTGTTTGGGATGTTCTCACACCTGAATACTTTTTTTCCCTTAGGTGAGTGGAATCAAGAGTCTCTATGAGTCTGAACTGGCTGATGCCCGAAGAGTTCTGGATGAAACTGCCAAAGAGAGAGCTAGATTACAGATTGAAATAGGAAAACTGAGAGCAGAACTTGAGGAGTTCAATAAGAGGTGAGGAGAGCACTCTTTTATTATTTTTTTTTCTTTTAATTAGAATAGGCAACACCTGCTGTGGGAATGATACTAATGATGCTTCTTAAAATGCCTTTTGGAAGCAGATCAATGAGGAGATACAGGTTTGTCAGAGGGAAATGCCTTGGTTGGTTGGTGCAGCTGGTCAGAGCAGATAATTGCACCAGTATATACACAAATGTATTTGTAGGTCTAAGATGAATATCCTGTGATTGGAACAATTTGAGGCTGAAAGAAGAGGCTGTGCCTGCTTTGTCCTGTTGTACCTCCCCTTATGTGAACATGCACATGTGCAGCTGCCTGGGAAACTGGGCTGAGGAACTGATCTGCATTAAAACTGACCCATCCAAGGAAGGGTTGATTTTAAAACATTATCAGTTTTATTGTCTGGGTCACTGTCGCAGAAATGGAGGGGAAGGGAGCAGTTTGGGAATGTGGAAGCAGGGTTGCCTTCAAAACACATGAAGCTACCATGTAAGTGTGCTGGAAAAAGACCTTGTAGTGACTACATTTTAAAAAACTGCTGCTCAGTCTGCATCACAGAGAATTAGCATAATCAGCTAGCTCCAGAAGCCAGATGTGATCTATCATTTCAATTCCCATGGGAGTTTTTGTAATCAAATACATACTGTTTAGCAGTAGACACGTGATTTTAAAATTAATATATCTGGTGGCAAAATCAGTTTTTGCTTCTGATTGTATTTTGGTACCTGTTTTAATAGATAAGATTTGGGAATTACAGACTTTTCCTGAGCAGGTCAGTATGTACATCACCTCTATGTGAATGCTGTTGGCCATAAAAAGCTTTTAATCCAACAGTGCCAGTACAGGCCTACTATAAGTCTCTCATCTCCCTTTATTTGCATCTAAGTGGTCATAAAAGGAATTAAGTGTTTCCCTCTTTTGTCTTTTTTTTTTTTTTCTTGACTAGCTAGTTGATTTATGGTAAAGTATTTTATGTTTTCTCTGTAAACTTTGCTGTATCACTGGATATTCATTTTCTGTGCTGAGCCCTCTTTTTAAACGCAGCCATTGGAGATATTTTGTGTACTTTTCCCTAAAACAATTGTCAAAATATGAAATGGCACCTGTAATTGAGTGTGGCAGTGTGAAGCCTGTTGAAGCACAGTCCATACCACAGGCCTGCATGTGGGCAGACAGCCTGTGCACTGGTATTTATGGGCTTGGTTACCTCAACTTTTGTTAACCTTGGAAAACCTCTCTGGTAACTAGGTCAGCCATGAACCTCTGAAGTGAAGAGAGGTGAATCCCACCCAGCCCTACTGGGAGGTACCTGTTGGGACTGTTTTTCCTCTTCAGAGCCTCAGGCCAGCAGTCTTGGCATTTGTTTGAGATGATATATTTTTCCTGCCAGTTGGCATTGTGTGGTCATTAAGGTTGTCCCTCTTGTCTCAGTGATAGCAAATACTCTGCTTGCTTGGCTTTTAAAGTAAACTCCAGAAGAGAGCAACAGTGGTAACTGGGAATTTGGTTCACCTGTCCTGTTCTGCAAGGTGTTATTTCTATGTTTTGACTAAGGCATCCTTGTCAGAAGTATTGTCACTTGGCAGGTAATGAGAATCCAGTTGATTCCGGTTCTTTAGGCTTTTGATACCACTAAGAAATTTTACAAATAGCTTGTTGTAGAAAGCTGTACACTTTTAAAGTGACTGAAATGGTGTTTTACCTTGGATCACATCCCTTGTCCTTTGTTGGGACAACTGAGTTGCCCCTTTACCAGTCACTTTCAATGACTGGTTAATTCTACCAGACTAATTTTGAACTTTTTGTTTGTTTGTTTTCTAAGATAAACTAAATATGAGGAAAATATACCTGTTTTTTTGGTTTTCTCAGTTTTTACAGTTCATAGCAGTAGAATTGAATTCTTCTTTGGCTTCAGAGCTGCTCCTACCAGATTCCTTCCAGTCCATTCAGACTGTGCACTCCCAGCTTTGAGGGGGGTGAACGTTTGGCTGCAGCTTCCTCTGCCTGCTACCCCACGTGTAGGGACAGGACAGGGGGGAATGGCTTCAAACTGAGGGGGTTTAGGTTAGATATTATGAACAAATTCTTCCTGTGAGGGTGGGGAGGCCCTGGCACAGGTTGCCCAGAGAAGCTGTGGCTGCCCCATCCTTGAAAGTGTCCAAGGCCAGGTTGGATGGGGCTTGGAGCAACCTGGGCTAGTGGGAGGTGTCCCTGCCCATGGCAGGAGGCTGGAATGAGATGAGCTTTAAGGTCCCTTCCAACCCAAACCATCCTCTGATTCTGTGGTCACTGAAACGTTTCCCTTGAGCAAACCTGGCAAAAACTTCTGGAAAGAAAGAGCTCTTGAGGGTGACCCGAACCTGATGTTTTTTGAAGCACTGACAAATCTCACCAGATACATCAACTGCCATTGGGAACTTTCAGGCACCTCAGGGGCCCCCAAAAGCAGGTTGCACTTTTGTAAAACTTCTGTCACACTTCTGCATGGAGGCAGTAAACCAGGCTGAAATTATAAATGAAAATAAAAATGTGAATGAAAGTGGCTTGCAGTGTTCTCGGTGTCAGTGCCCTTGAAGGAGCGGAAGTTACTCATTGCTGTCAGAAATTCTTTATGGTGCTTTGTCAGGCTGTGCATCCAACACTCCTGTTCACTCCCATCCCTGGAAGCACTCACTGCCTGGCTGCTGTAGGTGGGAGGAAGCAGGAGGCTGTGTGAGCACACACTGCTGTTCATGCTCGGTGTGAAGTGGCATTTGCCCTTTGGGTCCTGCACAGGCAGAAGGCTCCCAGGTCTGCCTGGCTGTGACACAGAACAGTGGCTTGTTTACTACACAACACGTGTGGCCTGTGACATTCTAATTGCTGCTAAATAACTGTCGTGTTTAAGAAGTCATGTTTTGTCTATATGTCTCCTGCAAGCTGCTGAGTCTGAAGACACTGCACATATGTTGCAGAACAGAATTCACAGCGACAGATTGGACCAATGATTAAGAAAAATCAGTTACAGTTAAATGAAAACAAATTCCAAGATCTACACCAAGGAATGCAGAGAGAAGACAGGAGCCTTGTATCTAGAGTGCATCGCAAAATAAGGATGTTGACTTAGAAAAAGATGCATATCATGCTGAACATTGTAAAGAAATACTGTCTGTAGGGCACACCAATACCCCATCACGGGGGATTTTTGTTAAAAAAGATAAAAAGCTGTTCCCTGCATCCTGAGTGGTGTGAGAGTAGAACAGCAAGCTGAAGCTGCAGCAAAGAGGGATTACTGCACATAACAAAACAGTTTTTTAAATAACATAACAACACACACCTAGAGAAGCTGCAGAAGGTCAGTATGTTAGAGGAAAAGACTGATAAATACTTGGTGGGCAGGGGGAAGATGACCTTGATGATTTCAGCTCAAATAGTCATATTTAAATCAGTCAGAGATGCTTTGCCTGTAATGAATATTGCTGAAGAAATACTGTTTTATTGCTGAAAGGTGACCACGTTTCCATAGCAAATTGCTTTATACTTTGTGTGGGAATATGTCATGAGGAATAGGCTTGGCCACATCAAATAGAAAACCCCGGGGATGCTCAGGCCTCTTTGAGGATTGCATGTACTCTTCCTCATGGGCTGTACTCTGGAGTAAAAGATTTCAGCAGTTTAATGTGCTGTGCAGCTGCAAGATGAAAATATACTGTTTACACCATGTGTGTATTGTCATCTCTTAGCTGCCAGAGTTGCCTTCTTGTTTTCCCCTGGTCTGTCCATGGCATGTTCTTTCCCATGCCATGAGTTTACAGCACACGGTACCGGCTGCACGTCCCGGGGCTGTTTCAGGTCACTGATCAGCATTTGCAGGTTACTGCAGCAGCTGTGTGGGGCCTGATAAAAGGTGTCTGATACCAAAATACCTGTGGTTGTGACCAGGACACGCTCAGGATGGGTGTGCACCTGTATATCAGTATAATGCACTTGTGTTTTTCTGCAGCTACAAGAAGAAAGACGCGGATCTGTCTGTGGCTCAGGGTCGCATTAAGGATCTGGAAGTTCTGTTCCATAGAAGTGAAGCAGAACTCAACACTGTCCTGAACGAGAAACGCAGCCTGGAAGCAGAGGTGGCTGATCTGCGTGCCCAGCTTGCCAAGGTATGCCAGGGAGAGCTTCCTTGCTTTAGCACAGACAGGCTGTGTAGTGTGAAATTCCCCTTCTTTCTTTCCAGTTAATTTATTGTGTGAACATCACTGATCCACCTCGCTTACTGCTGAACCTTTGCCTGCTCCTCTGGGATGCAAAACTTAAGAAATCTCTGTAAAACAACCAAAACAACATAGTGATTTGGACATTTTGCTCATCAAAAGCTTTTTTTTTTTTTAAACGTTCTGATGTTTTTATATTCATGGGATATCAGGTTCCTAAATGTTGTCCTTTGTAAGGTCCTGAATAATTTTACACTTGTACCAGAGTCCCCAGTGGGACTATGCTGGCAAGAAAAAGAAGGTGCAACACACTGTACTTGAGGAATTAATAATCCTCAGCTCCAGTATTGCAGTGTATTGAAATAATCCTACATTTTAAATAGCTGCTATGCAAAGGTGAAAGCTCCGTTGAAATATCCATTAGCACACACACATTCTTGTTCTTTTTTTGTTTGGTGGTGTTTTTTAGGGGTGATTGGTTTGTTTGTTTGTTTGTTTTGTTTCTTTTTGTTGTCAGTGGTTCATTGGTTGGGTTTTTTTTAAATCAGTGGCTTGACATTAGATTTGTTATTGTGAATAATAGGTCCAAAGACATCAGATGAAGACCATAAAGGGTTTATGGATGGAAAATAGGAATCTGGACAAAATAAAGTCTTTCTCTTTAAAATTCTAGGCTGAAGACAGTCATGCTGTGGCTAAGAAGCAGTTGGAGAAGGAGACACTCATGCGTGTGGACCTGGAAAATCGGTGCCAGAGCTTGCAAGAGGATTTGGATTTCAGAAAAAATGTGTTTGAGGAGGTATTATCAACCTAATAATCTTGCTGTAGTCCAAAGTTTAGGTAGCTTTTAATCAAACTGACTATGAGTAACTGCTAACTAGTTCAGGTAGGGAAAATCAGTATTATTCTTCCTTTAAATGAGTTGAGTAATAAAATAGTTAAAGGTTTTGCACCTTTTTACATGGTAAATCAGTGGTGGAGCTGGTATGAGAGCCAGGTGACAAGGGTTATTGTTTCATGGGCAAGTGAACTAATGGAGCAGCTGACTGCTGTGGGAAAGGGAAAGTCTTGTTCCCTCTCTCTGAACCTGGTTGCATGGCCCTGCTCCTTACCTGCACTGGCTTTGGTTGTTGTTGGACCTGACTATAACCTGGTTTTATTGACAAACATGGTATGCAACTGCCCTGCTTTTTGCAGAGATGGTTTTCTTCCTGTTTAGTGAGTGGCTCTAGTGAGGACCAGAGTTTTTGTAAAAGTGGAAATTGGGAAGGGGAAGCATGACCTTCTCTCTGTACCAGATGTGAAGTGTTACAGCAGTTTATTCCATCCTTGGTGGTTCTGCAGACTCATTCAGTGAGAGTTGCCCCCTGCTTCTGCCCTTCATCCCACCTGTGCTAGGTGTGATGTTTGGCCCACCATGCACCAAATCATTTCAGCCTGATTAGCTAGTAAGATACTTAGAGATTTTTAGTTGAATTTAATTTTTGACAGCTAAGTGGCTGAGTTTTGTTTCACCACAGACTCCAAATGAGTGCCCAGGCTGGTTTAAGGGATGGGACAGGGCTGTGTGGCTAAGGACAGGAGACAAGGGCTGGAGCAGGGCAAAGAAACCAACCAGGGAGATCTCCTTGAGTTGTACTGACTGTTTTCTCACTTCCATGCCCTGAAGTGGTTGGATTGATGCACGTGACTGCAGTGACAGACTTTTATTTGGTTGTAGGACCTTAAAATAACTTTGCTTCTTGAGGAGAATCTGTTGCTACTGACTGAAGGTGAAGCTAAATGAGACAGCAGAAGCTAATCTTAAAGCTTACTCTACTCAAGGGTGGGTGTTCCTTTAGCCATCCCTGGAGCTCTCTGATCCTTGCATGGACGAGTTCAACACAAAGCAAAAAAGAAATAGATTTTCTTTAGGTTAATGAATGGGTTTGCTTCAGTGAAGTGTGCAAATCTCTGTTAAAATTAGAACATCATGTTTGGGAGTGTGGCAAATCAGTCCTGCTTATTCTAGTGGTGTTGAAGTGCTGGATCAGCTCAGCCCTTCACCTGATCCTTTGTAGTCCCCCATGACATTCCTGAGGCCTCTGAGCTGTCAGTGCCTACAGTTACTGAGAGACTGCTGCTTGCTAGTTTTTTTGGTGTAAAAATTCACCACAGAAGGGAAAGCTTCTTCCATATCAGTTCAGGGCACGTTACTGTCAGTAAAAGGGCATGTTTCTGTGGATCTGTTTTTAGATGTAGAGCATTTCTGCAAAACAATCAGTAAAGTTGCTCTGAATTTGTATTAGCCTGCTATGACCTCAGTGTAGGTGTGCAAAATTGAGCCTTGCTTTGCTTGCTGTTCTTCCTCATGGCCCATGCTGCTGACTTCAGGCCTCCTCCCAGTACTCAGAACCACTCCCTGGTTGTTTGTCCTGCCCTGAAGGAAGAAATTGTTTTTCTCATACCACACTTTCAGACCTGACAAGGTCTCTGCATGGCTCAGCATGAATAAGTGCATGAGTAAGCCTTACCTTACTAGTTTGGGACCAGTGTTCTTAGGCACAGGAAACTCATACTTCTCTAAAAATGAAAATTTCTTAGTACAAACTCTGACCATAAAAAATTGTATTCATGTCTTTAAGATTGCTTGGGTTGCTGCTTTATTAATACTGTAATCAAAATCTAACGAGGCAGGGTCATCAAGTATCTAGAAAAAGATGCAGTTTTTCTCTATAGTGATTTTTTTAATATATGTAATGGTCACAAAAGGTGTTAATTTTCATCTGATTCCTTGCAGACTGCTGTTGTACTGTCAGGATGTATATTGAGAAGGAAAGGGTTTGTAGTGCAGCACATGGAATCTCTTTGCTGTGTAAAAATTAATGTTTTCTTCTACTTTTTTCCCCCCACTTTGCGTTTTGTAGCATAAAACAACTCCTTACTTAGACTGTATATGGCCATTTTTGAAGCTGTTTTTAGGTTGGATCACTTTAAAGAGTTCTGTCCTGCCAAATGAGAACAGTAACTTGCATCTGTTGGTGCCCACAGCAGTTCCCAGGCTTAAAGGCTCCTCTATACTAAGTAGTTAGTACTGAAATAGTTAATTGTTGTCTGAATTTAATTGCTTGTACTGTTTCCCTTACTGTGGGAATTTGTCCCTCTTTTTTTGTTGCCTGTGTAGGAAATCAGGGAAACCAGAAAACGACACGAGCATCGTTTGATCGAGGTGGACACCAGCCGCCAGCAGGAGTATGAATCCAAAATGACTCAGGCTCTGGAGGATCTGCGGAATCAGCACGATGAACAAGTCAAACTGTATAAGCTGGAGCTGGAGCAGACCTACCAGGCTAAGGTAAGCACTGCTGTCAGACTGGAATCCCAGTCTGTGAGATAAAAACCATTTTCACCAGCCCTGCTGTTCGTAAGGAGACCAGTGATTATAATTTGAGGAAGCTTTTTCCCAGTGTTCAAAGGCCTCCTCTGGGGCTGGAGTGCAGGTGCATTTTCAGAGAGATTATAGTCAGAGGTTATGGGCAGTCAACATACAGACTTAGAGAATGAAAAGATGACAAGATTTGAACAGGGGAATGATGAATAAATTAAGTTGCTTTTTTCCCCCCCGCACATAAAAGATGGTTGTTATAAATGAAGTTGGAATGTGAAGGGAAAGGGGCTTAGCTGTGAACTTCCTTCTGTGGATTAGTAGCCAAAGATGTGTCCCTGTTAGAGCCCTGAGCTGGGGAGGAATATGAGTCAAGGCAGATTGAGTTTAGCTGCTGAGTGAATCCAGGATGAGACGGTCTTGGGTAAAAGCTCACTGCTTGCACAGAACATGTGGAGCTGCTGGAGCAAGTCCAGAGGAGGCCACAAAAGTGATCAGAGGTCTGGAGCCCCTCTGCTATGGAGAGAGCTGGGAGAGCTGGGGTGTTCAGCCTGGAGCAGAGAAAGCTTCGGGCAAACCTTTTGCGACCTTTGAATACTTAAAGAGGGGCTTATAAGAAAGAACATCATGATCTTTGATAATAAGTAATAGAAATTCTAAATATGAGGATTCGGGACTATGCCAGCGTGACTATAAGGCAGTGGATGGTTGTTAGAATTCAAATATTCTTGATTTTAAAACTTTACAAGAAGTAATGGAGTGTGTAGTTGAAGTTCCTTTGAAATCCATAGCCTAAAGAAGGCTGTGTGCTGCTTAGAACTTAGTGAACAGCAGAGCTGATGAAGATTGATTTTATAAAGCTTTGTGCTGTGTGGCTAAAAAACATCTGCCTGTAACAGTTCCTAGAATTGGGTCAGTTTAGTTTTTGGGTGCATTCCATGGTGTGTGGCAGAATTGTTGAAGTCCAGCTGCAAGGCATGCAAAGGATGCTCTTTCTCACTGTCTGCTTTGATGAAACCTATCTTGTAACCAGCTTTGAGCTCCATTGTTGCTCTCTAATTTGGTTAAAATTAGCCACTAGAAATGGAGCTTGTTCACTAAGTGAATTTAAGAAAACAAATTGTATGTTGGCAATTACTAAAGAGAAAAAAGTAAAGTGAATAAACCAAAAAACATTGTTTTGCCTCTGGGGCAGGATGTCATCTGGAGTGCCGGGGGTAGTTTTATTGCTTCTTGCAAAAGTACTACAGAGTAATACAGAGCAGACTGACAAAGACAATTAAGAGTATGAAAGAGGTCATGCATGAGGAAAGTTTTAAATAAAACTTCACCTGGAAAAGAGATGCCTTGAGAGAAGGGAAAAATACAGAGGATGTCTGTAAAAGGGTAGCATGGGGAAGGTGAATGAGGAGTGATTGTTTATTTTATTTGCAGTAGAAGCAGGGACATTGTTTCTTCTGAATCTGCCACTGGACATTCAAAGAGGATTGTTCTTTATTAATACAGAACTACACTCCTTGCCCCCATGAATTCAAAAAGCAGAGACAAATTCTTGCCTGAAAAATCCACTGAGAGACAGTAAGCAGCAAAATATTGTCTCTGGCTTAGGAAGTCCCTGAGTTGCAAATGACCAGAGGAGACATAATACCTGTGGAATATTTTACTGAGTTAGCCCTTGGGCATCCAGGGAACTGTTGGACCAGGACATGGACTTGCTAGGCAGTCTTTGATGTTGCCCAGTGTGATTGGTCTTGGGACAAACAGGCAGAGCACGTGGTCACTTTTTTGGAAACACTAAGGCTGCTTGTACAATGTTAGGGCTAACAGACTATTTTTTAATAGCATAAGCAAATACTATAGGAATAGGTCTGAAATAGATTTTCCTGGTCCTTTCTTGCATTTCCTTAATGTTATGCAGTTCTTATCCTAAACTCACCAGATGTCCATTTAAAATTTTTTAAGATTAAATAGTTGCTATTTTTTTACCAAGAGGATATTGTAGGGGATCTAACTCAATGCAAGTGACCTGTATAAAACTTACCTTTCCAGCTGGAGAATGCCAAATTGTCCTCTGACCAAAATGACAAGGCTGCTGGTGCAGCTCGAGAGGAGCTGAAGGAGGCTCGCATGAGGATAGAAGCTCTCAGCTACCAACTCTCTGGCCTCCAGAAACAGGTGAGGGAACTAAATTTGCTGTCACCTTGAACACAGAGCACTGTTTTGTGTGGATATATTAACGTTTCCAGCCCTTCATATTTTCTGAATGTTACAATAGAGAAGTTTTTGGTTATGTTCATTTGGGAGGGAGGTGAGTTTTAACCTTTTCTGAGTGGAAGTGCGTGGCTGCCAACTGGGCTGCCCCTGGTGCTCTCTGCCTAGGCCAGCGCAGCCGAGGATCGCATCCGGGAGCTGGAGGAGATGATGGCTGGTGAGAGGGAGAAGTTTAGGAAGATGCTGGATGCAAAGGAGAGGGAAATGACAGACATGAGGGACCAGATGCAGCTCCAGCTTACGGAGTACCAGGAGCTGCTCGATGTTAAATTAGCGCTGGACATGGAGATCAGTGCTTACCGAAAACTCCTGGAAGGGGAAGAGGAAAGGTAAGTACAGATTCCAGTTTCTTTTCTAAGGACTGCCAGCTGTTGTTTTCATTTCTTACGCTTATTTTTTTACCATTTGAGCAGGAATGCTCAGATTTTCTTTCATTGAAGTTATAAGGCTTCACACTACAATGTGTTGTATGGAACACTTATGTGGAACACTTGTTGTCAGCTGAACACCATCTTTATTTTATTTTGGTTTTTATAATGACCTTGGAGTGCAATTGAATATATCATTCTGTGGTTGATCTTCATCTCTTTTTATTTAAGTGCTTGTACTTCTGCATTTTCCTGGTTTTAAATCATGTGGCCTGAGAACAGTGTGTTTAGTGGCAGCTGTGCTGGAGGGGAGGGTTGAGTGATCTGTGTCTCTCTCATTAGCACTGCTTTCCATGTCATGTATCATCCTGCCAGAGTATTCCCCAGGGATGGGCAGCCCCCTCCTCCTCACGTATGTGGACACACAGAGCGAGGCTGCTGTCAGCAGCACATCACAGTCTGGTCACTGATGATACTGTAGCTTTGTCTGTTGTTCCCTGGGTGAGTTAATTCAAATGCTTTCTTGATTGCCTTAAGGTTGAAGCTCTCTCCAAGCCCCTCCTCCCGTGTCACAGTCTCTCGGGCTACCTCCAGCAGCAGCAGCAGCAGCACTTCCCTCGTTCGCTCTTCCCGGGGCAAGAGAAAACGCATCGAGGCCGAGGAGCTCTCGGGCAGCGGGACCAGCGGGATCGGCACTGGGAGCATCAGCGGCAGCAGCAGCAGCAGCAGCTTCCAAATGTCCCAGCAAGCTTCAGCTACAGGAAGTATCAGCATAGAAGAGATAGACCTGGAGGGCAAATACGTTCAGCTGAAGAACAACTCGGAGAAGGTGAGTGTCAGCAGAACTTGCAGAGAACAAGGAGGAGCTAAATTGAGACATTACACAGCCCTTTGCAGCACAAGCAGGTGCAGCCACCTGGAGAGGAGGAGCAGCAATCTCAAGGTGCAGAATCCTGCAGGAATTAACAGGGGCACTGAAGAGTTGAATGTTATGGTGGGTTAACATGAGTGTAATGTTTGCTGCAGGAAGAGAACACAGTTTGTGTTCCAGATGTGTGTGCTGGAATATTGCTCAGGGAAACAGCCTGCTGTCCAGGAGAACATTGCCGTGTGAAATGAATACCCTTTAAAATTTTGCTGAATGACCTTAAGGGATTTACAATTTAGATATAGAAAAATACTTTCAAGGTGGAATGCAGATGTCTAACAACCATGCAAATAAATTTATATTCACATTAACTTAATAACAAAGACCTAAAGAAAGCTCAGATGCCTGTATGCTCTGTTTCATTCACTCTAAATAACCTTTTGACTCTCTCCATTAGGATCAGTCTTTGGGTAACTGGAGGCTGAAAAGACAAATTGGAGATGGAGAAGAAATTGCTTACAAATTTACTCCTAAGTATGTCCTCAGAGCTGGGCAGACTGTTACAGTAAGTTGTACTTCCAGTATGTTAACAGCATCTTCTTTTGTTGGTGCTATGGCAACAGTTGTAAATCTTGATGTTTGGTACAGCATGATTTGGAGTATAACTTTTGGTTTCATGGATCTCACTTTAGAAGAGCAGTATTTCAGTTACAAAAATGCAGAACATAAATACTGAAGTGCTGATATAGAAATTCACTATTTAAGACCATTTTTGGGGCATAAAGTTGAAGAAAAAGGTATTTTGGGGAACGGTTCAAGGACTGTTTGTTGTCAAACACCTTTGCCCCAGTTTGGAACACTAATCCTGCTCAACCTCTTAAAGAAATGGGAACATTTAAGAGCATTCATTCAATCTAGGAGACTGTAGTTAAGTTTAAGACTACAAATAATAGTATAGTTAAAAGTAGAGTAAAACAACCATTGGAATTCAGAAAAAAACCTGGTATGTAGAGAGAAGTAGGAGAATCAGGGGGAATTGTATATTTAAAAGAAAAAATTGCATGAACAGCTAATTACAGAATGTCTTTTCTGCCTAGATCTGGGGTGCAGATGCAGGTGTATCTCACAGCCCCCCCTCTGTTCTGGTGTGGAAGAACCAAGGCAGCTGGGGCACCGGAGGAAACATCCGCACTTACCTCGTGAACTCGGAAGGAGAGGTGGGCTGTGTCCGTGGGCTGGGGGAGCTCCAAACTCTTTCACTTGAGGGGGGGGTGACATGACACAATCCTGATTTCAAGATCTCCCCTGTTATCTTCTAATATAAAAGAGTTTATAGCACTGAAATAATTAAGTATCTGTACATATCTCTGACATTTTCGGGATGTTTTTGAAAGCTGTGATCATCAGCATGATTATGCCCATAGACATTTGTTTTTTATTTTATAAAAACACCCTGCTAGTAGAGAATTTATTTGGAATTTGAGTATGTACTTTCAGAAGAGACAAAGAAAAGAAACACTGCTGGCAATTCAAAGTTCCATTATATAGTCCCTATGACATTCTGGGGTGCAATGTGAATATTAATGTAGGAAGATAGCTGTCACTTCCATGTTGGAAGTATATAGTGATCTGTCATTTGGCAGAGGTTCCTGTGTATTCTGCATTGTGCTACATCTGCCCACAGTTAATGTTTCAAAACCATCCCTGCAGATGACTTTTGCAGGGGAGAGTAGTGCTTTGGCTGTTGTTCATAAGTGTGCCATTATCCCAGCAATAGGAAAGGGGAACAGACAACATTTCACCAGTTTTTGTGCTGCCTTTCTTGCTGGTGGTTCTCTGGAAGCACTTTGTGCACAGTATGAGGTAGGAGGGAGGATCACTTGTACAAATAGAAAGCTCACTGTCTTAGTGTTCAAACTGAGTGGTCAAATCCATGTCTGTTCCCACTGTGGTTACCTTTAGTGTCCCTGCTAAGAAGTGTGTGTTAAGGACAACTTTTTCCACTACCAGAGTTTTGCACCTCTGATTTCCAGGTTGCAAGTAGGTAGGAGAATTTCTTACTGCTAAGAAGTGTTAAAGATAATTTAGTAATAGAGGAAGCTTCCTGGGGTTTTAGAATTCTTTTTAGTGCCTGGCTTGGAAGACCATGCTGATAGCCAACATATACAATTGAGATTGAATATTTAGTAGAAATTGGGAATATTCTTAATGCTGTGTAATCATAATGAGAAAGTTTAGTTTCTCACATTACACTGTGTCTCAGACAGCCCCTACCTGTGTCTGCTGTGACCTTGCATAAAATTGAAACGTGTCTGCTTCCTCTCAAATCCCAGGGTAATGAAAGAAAATTCCTGCAGCTAAATTACATTACCATGCCTTTTAGTGCACACAAATAGGAATGATGTGGTTTGCAGGATATTACCAGTATTTGCTTCCGTCTAGGTCAAGTTGCTTTAAACCTTCCAAAATTTAATAGGGATGATATATTGATATATAGCAAAAACATAAGGAATAGATAAAAACTACTTATCTGTCATTTTGTGTAGGAAGTTGCAGTGAGAAGCGTTACTAAATCAGTAGTTGTGCGAGAGAATGAAGAGGAAGAGGATGAAGCAGAGTATGGAGAGGAGGACCTTTTCAACCAACAGGTAATCAGATGCAGACCTTGTGCCTCACTGGTTGGATCAATCAGGTGTGAGATTTAGGGAGTCCCTTCAACTTTTGTCAGCTCTGAGCATCCTGGTCCATGTTTGCAGTGGTTGCTTGGAACCCTGCAGCACTGCTGCAGTGCACAGGGAGAGGACAGTGTGACTGCTGCTGGGATCCATCCAGCTGCAGCTCAGGCAGTGGCTGAGGCCAGCTCAGGGTATCTGTGGCAGAGTGCTTCAGATCACACATTTACAGCATTATCAGGATGTGCTGCTCTGTAAAACAGAGCTGTGGCATTCTTGCTGCAAGCAGAATATAACCAGATAACCACTGAAAACCAGAGAAGGGGGGTACTTCTGTTGCTGCAAGCTTCAGCTTACTGGTTTATTTTATTATAGAATATACCTTCTACATCTGAAATAAACTTGTTTTTTCTTAGTAATACCACCTGTATGTTTTGATAACACTTGTGAAATAACCAACCAGCAGCTGGCAGAGTGAAAAGGAGAAAGATGCTTCATGCAGGTGATAGCAGAAAATATTTTAATATATTTTAATATTTGAAACTCAAGCGATTTGTTCCCCTGATCAATGGCTCTTAGTAGCTCTTTTCACAAAGAACTGATTCTGTGAAGGTTGGCAGGTGAGTTCTGAAAGCTTTTTGGTCCTCTGGAGAGATTAAACAGTGTATTTGTAGTGTAAAGCAACTGAAACAGAAACCTTTTCTTACCCAAAGCAGTAGCTTTGCAGCATAGATCTCTCTCAGATGGAATCAGCATCTGAAATAAAGGGAGGAACTTGCTGCTCTAAAGCAAATGACATCACAATTTTCACTTGTCATCTGTATCACTGCTGGAAGTACAGAGACTAAATTCAACTGTGTCTGTCTTATTTTAGGGGGATCCCAGAACAACCTCTAGAGGATGCTCAGTGATGTGAAAAAAGAAGACAGAAACTATTATTTGCGCTTTTTTCCCCTTCATTTATTTCCTTTTATTTTTGCTATTTTTTCCCTCCGGAGCCACTGAAAACTATTTTTATATGCATCATCTGATTTCTTTGAAGTTTACTCCTTGGTACATTTTTATAAAAAAATTTAAAAAAAACCTTTTCTGAACAAAACTGCCAGAATTTTTAATAGATTTCTTTATTTTTCCCTCTTTGTTGAAACACTATATTGGAATACAATATTTTTCCCCACACAGAGTTTAAAGTCTTATGTAGAAACCTAAAGCAGAAAGGAGATTTTTAGCTGAGATGAGACTCCTTGAGTGTATGGTAAAACTATAATTACATATATAACCAGGATAACCCCCCCTCAGAAAAGAAGTTTTATGAAGTGGGTTCATCTGTAGGGTCCTGGGAGAGATTCACAGAGTGTTTCCTCCACCATTGCAGAAATTGTATCTTGCCTGGTATCCTCACAATGCCCAGCTTAGGAAAATTAGGTTCACTCAAAACGGTGTCACACAGTTGCAGTGACACAGGGAACCTGCATTTTAGGCATTTATGACTCAGGACTGTGCCATCATGTCCTGCTCCCTACTGGTAAAACCATCTGAGTCTGTCACCCCCTGAGCTCTGTGTCATCATTCCAGAAGAGGGAAGATGGTAGGTTCTGCTTCCTGAATATACACACCATCCTGAGCTGGGAGTGTCAAACCCAGAGTTTGAACTGTTTGATTTTCAGGGGATTTTGCCATTGTGTCAAGTGAGACCTTGTTAAATCATGGACACAAGTTGTGTGTCCATTATTTACAATTAATGCTTCTGACATTTTCAGCTTTAAACAGATCAGTTAAGGTTTTAGAAATTAAACATGTTTATACTTTTGGCAATGATAAATACTGGGGATTTTAAAGGTTATCCCGTGTAAATGTCAGCTTTTTTAATCAGAGCTAGTTGCAGCTTGTTCATACTTCTCTTATGTTCAAAGGGGCATTGTCAGGTATCCTAAGGAGCAATATTTGCAAAATAGTGCAGAAATAGTTGAATGACTTTTAAGCAGTTCAAAGGAACTGCCACTGTTCAGGACGTGAGTGTTGCTGTGCAGTGTTCAAGTGCTCGAGGCAAAGTCTAACAAGGAGCTAAGGGAGAATAATGTTTTTTTATAAAAAATGCTTTGTATGGGTAGCAGGTGATTTTTATTGCAATTTTGTGTCTGACAGTGTCCCTTTTAGCTTAAGGTTTCTGCTGCTGCATTTTTCTGGAGATAAGTCTGACTCCCACGAGGGTTCATGTTCATACAGTGGTGCATCTTTAAGCACAAGGAAAAATATTTGACTGCTCCAAAGAATGCACTGGCTACTGTACAAGTGAATGTTTTTTTTTAACTAGTTATCAGTATGGATACAAAATTTGGATACCATTTGATTCCAGCATAGAGTCGTGTTTTTACCTGCACTCTTGAAGTCTGATCTTGTCTTTCAAATAGTTTAGACTCATCAGACAAGTGACAAGGTTTGGATGTTTTCGGTGGCTTTTGGACATTGTGTTCTCTGAACAGTATTGTGACTGACAGATATAACCTAGAAAGTCAGTTTAGTGGCTCTGACTGATGGCTTTGTCATGCAAGCAGGGTGGGAACAAGAGGGGCTTTAAGCTTCAGCATTTATTTTGCCGTTTGAAAATAAATCAAAGATGCTCCTTTTCTCTGTTTAAGTGGGATGACTGAATTGCTGAAGTTAAACTAATAGACATTTAGAATTATGTTTTAATCCATTATCAGAAGATCCATTACAAAAAAGCAGGATGAAGATTTGGCTTTTTGGGCTATGGGATAACTCCATTGATGTACTTGGCCATCTTTCTAATGTAATTTTCCCACTCTGCTTGAGTAGAAGATCAAATATGTAGTAAATCATGTCTGTCTCTCTGTAAGATGTATCTAGTGAAATTATGTTTCTCAGACATACTGTTATAATTATCTTTTCTAAATTTGTTGTTATGCAAATGAATGCAATCAATGTAGACTTATTTTTGCAGCACACCTTCCAACCACTGGACAGCATTTCCCTTTCTGATCCACAGCTTCTAGAATATACTGACATAGCATTTGAGGGCTTTTTGCTTTTTCCCTGAAGATCTGTATTTATTTTTTTTACACGGGCCAGTTTTTGGACTGCTTATTCTTTTAAGATTGTTCTGTGATCTTAAATACTGAAGCAATGAGCGTGGAGTTCATTTGCATTTTTTTCTGTGATTTTTGTTTGTTTCCTGTAAAGAATGGCCTCGAAAAGGCAGCTTGAATGAGGAAAAACCTCTTGCTACCTGAGCCATAGTTTCCTTAACAGCTACTGTATGGGGAGTGTGTCTTCTTGTAGCCTTAAGAACTGGTGCTTGCAGATCTCTTGTGATGAGCACTGTGCCCTTCAGCAACAGTCTGCAGAATTTGTCCTTAGGTTTGGAACTGTGTCCTTTAACTCTGGAAACAGTTTATCTGATTCTTCAGGACCATGTTTAGGTATATGCAGGTCATACAAACCAGTGATGGACACTGTGGGAAAGCCAACAGTCCGAATGTGGATGATTCTGTTACCACAGTGCTTTTTAATAGGCTACTAAAAATATGATAACTAACTCCTGACTGTAAATTACAAGACACAGAAGAACTACTGTATTCCATGTACTTTCTCTTTGTGTGTGTCCACCTTCTCCAGGCACCATCCAGTCCTCTTGCTTTTGATGCTGAGCTTCAGTCTAATGGCACTGTCCCAGCAAAGCTGGTGCACCAGACTGGGAGGCAGTTTTGTGGCTTTAACAAAACAAAAAGCATTGTTTCTTTTTTTTCCTCTGTCTTTCAAGGATTTTTGTCCCATTTTCAGGATATTTAAAGATTTTTGTTCAAATCCAGTGTTCCCTTGCCCCCCTTTCTCTCTTTGATCCTGTATGTGAACCACTCTTGGAGAAACTGGAGAATGGTCAGCAGTTCTACTCCAGTGCTGATACCTGGTGTAGAGCTTGAAGGAGAAACAGATTCTACTTGTCTGGAGAAAAATGATTTTAAGGTGTCTCTGAAGAGGGAAACAAACCAGTATAGCTTTTATCAGAGTAGTTACTTGAGCATAACTACCCATATGGATGTTCTTATTCCAGAAAAACAGCTTTATTCTGGATGAAATAGAAAAAGGTTTTTCCTATGTGTAGATCGTAACAGAATATGATATAAAATATGAACAACGCATCCTTCCCCCTCCTAAGCTCATACCACGTGAAAATGCTTTTTAGAACAGGTCCATCCATCTGCAGACCTGTCAGGAATGTGGTGTCCTGTGGAGTGAGGTGTGGCCTCAGAGCCCCTGGCACTTCATGCCACTTCTTTCTTCTCCCTTGCTTCCACATTTGTTCCTTTAAGTGTTGCATTGCAGTGACTTACTCCGAGGAGCAGAGTGGCTGGGATTCCCTTGTTGCTGCACATCTGTATTTCCAGGGACTCCTTTGTTGCTGCACAACTCTAGTTCCTGTGTTTCCTTTGTTCCTTGGCTCTGACAGAACCCATCATTTGCACTGACACGTTGCTCACTTGTCTTCAGCTCCGTGTTGCCGTTAGACGGGAGTTGGCTGCATAGTCTGTGTTTGTAGCAGGAACCAAAAGTCTCATGAAGAAAATAAACATCTACTTCCCGTGCCTGTGATGTAAAAGCCAGCTGAGTGTGTGTGCAGCTGGCAGCAGTGTGGGGACTGTGCTGTGGTGTGGAGCAGACTGTACTGTGAAAGGAGATCGCTGCGTGTGGTGTCTGTCCTCGAGCAACGGGACACCTCATGTTCAGTTCAGGGATCTTACTGGGTTTTATACACCCTTCTCTCTTGCTTTTAATGCTCATCCTGTCTAAAAGCCCTTTAACTGCAACCTGAACAGAGGTTAGAAGAGACATGTGAAAATCCTCTCTATACCCCAGGACATTGGAGAATCTTAATTTTCTTCACATCAGAAGGGTTTTGATGATGCAGGAAAACATGCATGCTGTATGTTCTAGATCTCTTGTAGCCACTTCTCTCACATTTTCACTGTTAAGCCATTCTCTCTCTTCTTTATCTTCTTTTGAAAGTCTTATCTCTAAACAAAGGCATATTTGATCCTGGATTTTATTGACACTGTTGGGTCCAAACCCTGTGTGAGCAGGAAGCAAAGCCTTGTTGTGAACCAGTGAGCGGAAGGTGAGATAGTGATTGCATTTTTCAAAGCACTGTTTTAGCTGAATGTCAGGACAAATGATATTGGAGAAATTGTTTTCTCATTTAAAATGGCCTGGGAAACAGAATTTTGATTTGCCCTTCAATATGCTTAGCTTTAAACCAGTTTAAAATTATTTAAAGGTGTTTGGTTTTTTTATACAAGACCATATTTACATGCAATTATTATTTGTAAACATAATGCCTTTCTTGAAATGCTAAGGTCTAGAATGAAAAGGATGGCCAATATTGAAAGCCTCCATTCAGAATAGCATAAGCAGTGATTTGACTTGAAGTTCAGGAAAATAAAATGTGGTTTATTGAACTTCCAGATTTTCTACTTAGCTTTTACTGAAGTGATGAGTCTGTGTGGGTAAGGCAGATATTACTGTGTATTCAGCTACCCAGATCAGTACACTAAAATTTTGTACAAGCAATAAGTTTAAGCCAAAATGATTTCCATTTGGGCACAAAATGCAGTTGAACTTTTATTTTCATAGCAGTGATGCCTCGTGACTTGTGATTTTTGTTTTTTAATTTTTAAATTTTTGGGGGCACAATTTTGATTTGGCTCGAGGGCACTGCTCAGTGCAGTGACTGCCTCCAGTCAGCTGCTGCAGATGAGTTTTTGGAAGGTTCAAGTTTTTAAAATAAGGAATTGTGAAAAAGGTTGTGAACTGAAACACAGAAGACAAAATTATTAAACTGTTCACTTGGAACTTTAAAAAAACTACATAATGATCTAGACTTTATCATTTCAAAGTGTTTTATTTTTTTCTTTTTAGAATATGCATGCCAAATGTCTTGTCTTTTTCAATGATTTGTAATATACATTTTATGACTGGAAACTTTTTGTACAACACACTCGAATAAATGTTTTGCATTTTACTGGTTTCCTTCTTTCTTTTAACCAGCCTAGAGGCCATGTGGGCTGTTTGAGATGATTCATCCCTGGGGGGGGACCCAGCCACAAAGAGCTGTCCCTGCTCTTAAGACTGATCAGCTGAGTGTGTCCCAGCAGGGATTCTGGGGTGTGTCCCAGCAGGGATTCTGG
>NW_020884996.1:1088312-1150341 GCF_003945725.1 Corapipo altera
GTGTCCCAGCAGGGATTCTGGGGTGTCCCAGCAGGGATCGAAGGGTGTATTCCAGAATCAAAGGAGTGCTTTCCTTAAACGGGACGCAGTGCTGGTGGAAAGTGCTGTCCCTCTCTGATCAGCAGCAACAAAAGCAGCAGGAAGAGCATCCCCTTCTTATCACCCTTGCACTGAAGGCGTTTTTCCATTTAACCTGCTTGCTCCTGACGTGAGAATGAGAGCAGATACCGACCTCTGGCTGGGATGGATTCTTAGGATGGGCAGGAGTGTTGCCCCGCAGCTTCCAGCCCACTTTCCAGTCCGTGCTGATAACACCGTACCTTAGGCGGCTGCCCCATCGTTAGCACTGGCTGGTGATGCTCTGTGAGGTGTAGGAATGCCTTCTGTTTGAAGGGGGCAGATCGACACAGGATGACACGGTTTGCAATACCCTGAGTGTGGGCTCTAGCTAATGAAGATGAGAGCGGTTTTGGCTTTAGCTCTGCTGTCAGTTCCTTCTCTCCTACCAATTCTTTCCCTCACATCACATCTTGCCCCCGTGGTGTCGTCTCCCATTTGCTTCCACCGCGTTCCAGAGCGTTCTTACTTAACGGAGGAGACCGCAACGGAATTGAGGCAGAAGTAAGGGCACGAGTCACGTAAGGCAGAAGAAACGATCGTCATCGCCTGGAAGGGTGAATTCCAGAGAGAACCCACGGAGGAGCTGCTCTCTGGGGGGAGCCCAGCTCAGACCGCTGGTGTTCCGCCGCAGGGCAGCGTCCGTCTCTCTGGTGCTGCCGGTTTAAGGCCCCTTCCCCTCGCCCCCTCCGCGGGGCTGCGCTGAACGCCGGGACTCGAACGCTGTGTCTGACTCGGGCCCGGCCCGACCCTGCCCTGAGGAGTCCCTTCGGAGCTGGCCGGGGTCGGGGCCGGCGATGACACCCGCGCTGGGGACGCGGTCCCCGCGGCCCCGCTGAGGCGCCGCCGGCGCGCTCGGTTCGGCCCCGCTCGGTTCGGCTCGGTTCGGCCCCGCTCGGCCCCGCTCGGCTCGGCCCCGCTCGGTTCGGTCCCGCTCGGTTCGGTCCCGCTCGGTTCGGTCCCGCTCGGCCCCGCTCGGCTCGGCCCCGCTCGCCTCGGCCCCGCCCGGCGCGGGGCCCGCCGGGAGCCGCAGTCCGGGCGCCGCCATTTCGCCGGCAGCGCGGGCACTGAGGGCATGGAGAGCGGCTTCGGCTCCGACTTCGGCTCCGGGGGCGGCGGCGGGGGGAAGCTGGACCCGGGGCTCATCATGGAGCAGGTGAAGGTGCAGATCGCCGTGGCCAACGCGCAGGAGCTCTTGCAGGTCAGGAGGGGCGGCGGGCGCGGGCGGGGCTGGCTCGGTCCCCGTCCCCGTCCCCGTCCCGCTCCCCTCACGGCCGGAGCCCCCGGGCCGCGGTGCCGCTGACGGGCTCTCTCCGCAGCGCATGACGGACAAGTGCTTTCGAAAGTGCATCGGGAAGCCCGGCGGCTCCCTGGACAACTCGGAGCAGGTGAGGGCGGGCGGGAGGACCGCGGACCCGCGGTGCCCGCGCTCGGGGCGGCCGCTGAGGCTTTTGTGTCCCGCAGAAGTGCATCGCCATGTGCATGGACCGGTACATGGACTCCTGGAACACGGTTTCCCGAGCCTACAATTCCCGGCTGCAGCGGGAGAGAGCCAACATGTGATGATGCGTTCCGGGCCGGGAGGGACCATGTGGGGAAGGGACGAGCGGCCAGTCCAGGTGGTTGGGGGTGAATCCTGCTGCCTTCCCAGCCCCTGCCGTGGCAGAGCAATAAACCCTCGCTAAACCTTTTGCATCCATTGGCCTTTATTAGCACCAGCCCCAGGAGCGAGTGATTTTTTTTTTCCAGCCTTGAGAGCCACCATGAGCTGCTTGATTTACTTCTTGCCCTTCCCAACCGTCCAGACTGGCCAAGGCATTATAGCACTTGATAAATCCCTGCTGAAAGGGCTGCGAGAGGCAAGGAGCCTTCTGTGGAAAAGAGGGGCCAAGCCAAGCCAGCAACACAGTCCCCTTTGCCCGGGATTCCAGCATGGACCCAGCCATCAGGTAGTTACCCAGTCCTTTTTCATTAGTAGAAAAGCTGCCATAATATTCTCCACATGCCACCTGGACTCTTTCTTCCCTTGTGTCTGTGTATCTCTGTGTGGGGCTCACTTTGGGCTCATAGGCTTTGACTCAGCACAAGCACAGTGTTGGGGAACCAGTTGCAGCACAGCTGGGGGAATGGACAGGGTTGGGAAGTGGATGGATTAATTTCTTTACAGAATAAAGTACTTGGGTTCATTTCTTTATAGAATAAAGTGTGTTGTGTTGCTGTGGTACTCTCTGACTTCTGGTTTGGCTCTGGCACAGACGTTCCATCTTGGAGCCTACCTTCTAGGCATCATTTTTTTGAGGGAGGAGCATGTCTGCAGCAGAGAACATGGGTCTGCTTTGGTGCTCAATTCTGTATTACACACCTCTCCTGAAAAGCTGGGTTAATGCTGTACAGTCAGCAGTGGGTACAGCAGCTGCAAGAGGAGAGTGTTGGAGATCAACGGTGCCTGGGTCTCTATACAGAGGTTTTTTGAAATCCCTCCTTTTGGAGATCTGCGTTTTATAAAAGATTTCACTGTTTGCTGGGACATGGAGGCAGACGAAAGATGTTGTCTCCATACCTGCTGGGACATTCAAAGGGATGTGCCAGAACCTGATTTCATTTAATCTCCCAATGTGGTGGCTTCTATAAAGGGACTGAAGTGTTCTCACACAAGGTGAAGTGAGGAGATGATTGGGTATTTGAACTTACATTGTCAGAATGACTACTTGAAAATAAAGTGCTTTCAGCCGTGTTTGCTTAGGGGCCTTTTTACTTTTATTTATGGCTGTATGAGTTTTGTGGCACTGACTGTGCAGCAGTCCCATCCCATTTCATTCATGGGAACATCCCACAGGTGTTGCAGCCATGCATCTGAACCCACGTGGAGCTCAGCCATGCCTGGAAGCCAGGTCTCCCACCTTGCTGGTGCTCTGGCTGGGAAGGTGGTGGATCTCACTGGGTTGAGACAGAAGAAACCTCTTGCTATGCCTGGATGCAGAGCTTAAGCACCAAAAATGAGGAAGGGGTTTGGGGTACAAACAGCTGTTCAGTTTTGGTGGCTGAATCTGTGGGGAGATGTCTAAGTCTGCCCAAGACTTGGCACATGAGCTCTGCAGCAGTTTTTTTCTTATGAACAAAGTTGTCTGCATGTCATATGCTGGCTGGTGGGACCTGACTTCCTACTGAAGGAGTTATATCCTTGCACCCTATGTCAGCACTTTGAATTTTTCCCACCTAGCTTAACCAGAGCAGTGGTCTGTATGACCATGCCTTAATCTGTTTAATCACCTGTTCCCTGGTGCAAAAGGAGCTGGGGGGAGGTTGGGTGGGTGGGGGGTGTATGGAGGGTGTAGAGAAGCCTGTCTTGATCCTCCAGTACAGATCAGGGCCTTTGCAGTCTGAACTCCAAGCATTTCAGTCCTGTCTTCTCTTGGGACCAAATGGTGAGCCAGAAGGTCATCACTGAGCTCTCAGGCACTGAGTGAAAACAGCAGCACACCCTTCCCAAAAGCCACTGCACAGCACAACAGCTCCATCAAGGCAGTGAGGTCTGAGGCTTCTGCAAGGGCATAACTTTGGGCTGGGACGAAGTTCAGCAGTCTCTTGGCTTGGCTTTGGGATGACAGCTCATAGGCAGAGGTCAGCCAAACTCCATGAATATCTGCCAGATGTTTCGGGCACCCCTCCAACTAGAAAGGTCATGTTTTAATGCGTAGGATGTTTGGCCAGGTCTTAAGTTGGGACAGGCCTCATTTATTTATGGAAAATGTCTAGAATTTGTACCTTTCTATGCAAAGCAGTTATCAAATGCCCTGGTGTCACAACCAACAGGTCACACAACACTGGCATTTGCTTAATACCTGCAAGGCCATCTTCACCCCTTTGCAACATCAGAAAAATGTACAATAGCTGAGGGATTAGTGCCTCCTCTGGCAGTTACTCCCCTCGTTCGTTGCCTTCCCTGAGTGGTGAAATGCAGTTTCAGAGCTTGAGGTTCTGCGCAATCCAGCCCTGGACAGCTGTGACTTTGGTGTAGACACCAGGGAAGTATGGCCTGGCACAGCCATAGCCCCAGCTTGTGATTCCTGCTAGAAACCACTTCCCTGAGGGTTCTTTACATGCCAGGGGCCCGCCTGCATCGCCCTGCAGAGAGAGGAGAAGGGTACAGTATCAAGCCAGAGGCAGCCCAGCTCCCCCAGCTTTGAGGTGTTCTTTCTCTCTGGGACATGGGCATTTGCTGTCCTGCTCCCCACTTCCCCAGGAGCCACACTCCAAGCTAGGGGACTGCTCAGTGATGTACCTGCATCAACAGTGTGAGGTTGGGGTTCTGGAACGTGGAAGAGTGTGTTTGGAGGTACAATAGGATCATGGAATAGGCTCCAAGGTATCTCCGTGGTCCTTTGCTTGGCATTACCTCTCTGTGTGTTTCCCTGACCTGTCATGGGTTGGTGTATGCACGAGGTGTATGCAGGATGGGTGTGGATAAAGGCAACAGCCATGATGGATGGACAGACAGCTGAGCTGGGGGAGGCAGGGCCCTCCTGAGGGAATATGGCCCAGGGACTTGGCACGAACTTGCTGTGTCCCAGCTGCAGTGTTTGCTGCTCTCACTCACTGAACAGCTGTCGACGGTGCCCTGTGGGAAACCAGCACACACCATCCTGCTGCTGATCTGGACAGGGTAGAACTTTTTGCAGGCCTGGTCTCCGATCATGTTCACTGCTGCCTTTTGCAGATGCTTTGACATGAGACCTGAGGAGACAAGTATTGATGTTAACCGGGCGCAGAGCACATGAGAAGCAGAAGCGTGTAGCAGTGGGGTCTCTGCAGCCTTGCTGGCCAGAGGGAGAGACCTGGGAAAGTCAGTCAGGCCTGGTTCCTCCCCAGCAGAGCAAGCACAGAAAGGTCCCTTGAGTGTGTGCTTTGTCCAGCAGCTCAGCTGACCAGATACAAATGGCACTGGGTCCTTGTGCTGCAGGAGCAGAGCTGGAGCAGCTGCTGTGGGGATGGGGAGCATAGTGGCTGCCATGTAGAAAGCTTGGGAAGGCTCCAAGAGGGCAGAGGTGTGGCTAAATGGACAAGTACAGTGCATGGTGGCAGGGGAGGAGATGGTAGTGATACCAGGCCTTGCCCAGCTTGGTGTTCCCTGCAGGGTCCAGCCTGGCCTGGGGAGTGCTTGGGACAGTGGTGTTTGGAACTGTAGGTGTTGAGTTGTGCAAGGTAGGTGACCATTGAGGCCATCATAGATGTGAGGGGGCCCTCTCAACCAGTACCTCCTTCCTTCGTGGAACCCCAGCCTGTGATGAAGCATCTGGCCCCTTCATGGAAGATGTGAGAACTGTCTGGGAGACATATGGGTCTGATGGTGTTGCTGAACTTGACAGGTGTGCTCAGCTCTAGCAGTGCCACATCATAGTCCAGGCTGTAGATGTTGTAAAAAGGGTGCTTGTAGATACGGAATATTTTCTCCATTTTGCCATCGATGCCACTCAGGAAGGGTGTTCCTAGAAAGGCCACCCACATTTTGGGGTCACTGTAACTGCAGAAAGACAGCAAACCTGGCTGTTAGGAGCACGGCCTCACAAGGAGGGCCATTCCTCCTCTTGTGGGGCTGGGATGCACTATGGCCACACCTTGTGAGGGCAGGGCCCCTGTCTCCAGCACACTGGGCACACCCAGGTTTTGCTCCACTCCTTTTTCCCACTTACCTGTAGGGGCACACCCGTGATAGGGACTGTGTGCCTCTCACAGGGCACAGCATCCCCGTCGTGGTGCTGGACCGCCAGGGAGGGCAAGGGCAGGTGGGCTGATGGGACTGGGGCCAAGAGCCAGCTGGCTTCATTAGCCCACCTCAGACTTACATGTCAAAGCAGTGGGCTGCAGAGAGCAGCCAGCGGTCAGCAATGAGGACAGCCCCGCACTTGTGCTCCTTCCGCCGAAGCCACAGACTGACTTGCCAGGGCCACTCCCCTCGAGCCGCGCTGCTGCCACCCACGATCTTGCTGAAGGCCAGAGCAGTTGTTTGGCCACAGTCTGGGACAGAGGAAGAAGCACCGTGGTGTTAAATAAACATAAGTGAAAAGGGGTGTCTGCCTGCCTTCCACGTGCCGTGGGACAGCCTTTGGGGGGGGCATGCACAGGGCAGTGGGATGTGATGAATTCCGTTCACCCAGCTGAAGCAAGGCTTGGCAGACAGGGTATGGTTTGTGAAATTGTTATCACAGATCACACCTTCCAGGGCTGTGGTATGTGAGGAGGGAACATTTGGATGGACTGGCTGAGCTACCACACCGCAAGGAATGTGCAGACCAAGGAGCAGTCCCAGGGATGACAAGACATTTTCTGGGCTGCCATGTTGTGCAGAGTTGTCTTGCCACCTTTGTGCTACCAGACTGACTGGTCAGAAGGCTGGTGTGCTGGAAATGGTTTCTAATATTTGTAGCAGAGGAAAAGAGGCCACACCTTCTGGCAGAAAATTTGGACCCTGCTCATCCAGCTTTATCTTGGTTTAGATTCTGGCAGAATAAGTAGGACCTGGATTACAGTGGGCTGGCCCAGGCCCCCAGTGTCCAGTGTGGGGCCCAGGACAGCCAGTGTGAATGTGGTGGGTTGCACTGGGGAGTCTGGGCCATGTAGACCATGGCTGGCAGCAGCCACGGGCTGCAGAGAAGGACTCACCACAGTTGTGCTCATCGAAGCCGTTGCTGCAGTCCACAACACCATCACATTCAGGATTTTCTTTTCCAATACACACCTTGCTGGAACACTTGAAGGTGAAGCTGGTACAAGGCACCACTGGAAGGGAATAACCCATGGCCTGCTCAGTACTCCCTGTGCTGGATGCCTCCTACCAACATGTCAGTACCTCTGTCATCAGTGTTACCTGGGGCTTGGGTGGGCTTGGCAGGTTCAGTTGTTCTCAGAGCTTCAGAGTTTTCACTCATGTCTGTGCTCATCTTCGTTCCCAGGGTGGTTCTGCTGGTTGGACTTGCAGCTGTTGTGCTGGGCTGGGTGAGGATGGCTGTGCTGGAAGTTCTGGTGATGGCTGAACTGGAAGGGATGCCTGTGCCAGGACTGGGCAACTGTGAGATGGTGTCCAGGATCCAGTCTGTGAGTTTGGTAATTCTGGAGTACACACCAGGATTCATAGCCTGGGCACAACCATATCCCCAGCTCACAATGCCAGCCAGGTAAAACACTCCTGGGGTCACCTCACAGGCCAAGGGCCCACCTGAATCTCCCTGCAGAAGAAGCAAGGCAATGGCTGCTCAGTACAGTCTCCCCCAGACAGGTCTACATGGAGCTGCCCCTCAGCCACACCAGGAGGATTTAGCTACCCCCAACTCTTCTTTCTTCAGCCTTGGGTCTGTCTGCTGCTATGCAGTGTGTGTGCAAGGCACGAGTCAGACACTGAAGGTGGGGTCAGTGGCTCAACCTGGCTGCACAGATACGAGTGACAATTGTCCTGAAAGTTCATAGCTCCTGTCAGCACCGCTCCACAGCCACCACCAACTGCCCAGGTCTCACTGCCACTGGAGGAGACCTGCTTCGTCCAGGATTCACCTGGCCAGACAGAGCAGTGGGATGTTGGTTTAAGTCATTCTCATCTTGGTGGAGCTTTATATACTTTTCTAAAGCTCCGAGGTAGCGCGCTGGGTTTTTTGTGCTAAGGTGTACGTGAATTGCACAGCTCAGTAAATATTTCACAGCAGCTTAGTAAATATTTCACAAAGATCTGCTGAAGGCAGAGTTAGCCCAGCTTTCTGAACAGTCCACAGAGTAGAGAAATCCCATACTGTTACCTGGCATGAGTCTACCATCCCCTCCAGGAAGCCAGCACAGATCATTCGGTCAGTGAGGGAGAAGTTGTAGAGGAAGTTGCAGGTGTTCTGGTCTATGATGGCCACAGAGGCTTTCTGCAGGATCTCGGGCTTGGTGGCTGCATGAAAAGCATGGGATTAGTGAGTGCAGCAGAGGAAAGTGGGAACTAATGAATTTTAGACTGACAACACAAATTTTGGGATAACAGGCTCTAATCTCACATGAGAATTGAGTCCTATATGACCTATTTTCTCAGCAACCCTGAAGCTTCCTGGCTGGCCCCAGGGTGCAGTTCTGTGCTAAGGATCCTGCACCCAGCAGTGTCCCGTGGTCCTGACAGCTTGTGGGTTCCTGGTCAGCTGGGCTTCTCTGGTAGCACATGTGGAACTCTCAGGCCTTCTCCCTACAGTGGGATCTTTGCTTTTTCCAATTGCTTGGAACATCTCTGTGACTGAGTGTGGCTGCTGTGGCTGACAGAGCTGCCAGAGCTGCAGCAGGTCCTGAGCCAGTGCCTGACTCTTGCTTGGCATGGTAGAGCTACTGAGAGGAGTCCAGCAGGTTTCTCCTGGTTCCCACCAAGCTGCTCTCTCAATTTTCGTGTTTGCTGCTGACTCCTAAATAACTGTGGTTTAAGGTAATGCTCTGTGTGCCTTTGTTCTTGCTTATTCTTGTGTTTCTGTCAGTTCCTGACTGTCCCCATTGCTGTCCCTTGTCCTGTATGCTCACAGGACTGTGGGTCACAGTGGCACAGGCTTTGCTGCTCAGGGTGTCACTGCCCCAGGGCAAATCAGCATCTCTGCTTACCATTCCCTTCCTGGAGGTCTCCCCACCCAGAAATGAGGCATTTCTTGCCAACAGGAAACTTCTGCGCAGCAAGTGGGAGGCACAGAGGCTGGATGTATTTGTTGAAGACAAGAGGTCTTGCCAGCTCCAGTACAGCCACATCAAAATCCAGAATCATGGGGCTGAAGAGGGGGTGTGGGATCACTTTTGTTACATTGACTTTCACTGCATTCTCATCTGTTCCATTTAGTGATGTTGTTCCCATGTAGGCTTTGATCTCTTCTGGATTTGTCCTGCAAATACATAATTCTAAACATGCATGCTCACACACAGATGATTGCAGGCAGTTTTACATGATCAGCACACAGCAGAGCAGCCCTACTAAGTCAGGCCCAAAGAACAGTTTCCAGCAGTGGCAGCTGTTGGATATCTCCTGAAGAGCAAGTGAACATGTAGTAATAATCCTCTCCTTACCTCCAGAAATTTATGATTTCAGGACTGTTCTGGTACACAGGTTGTGTCTCTGTTTTCAGTAGGTCTTAATGGATTTGGGGGTTTTATTTGGATTTTTCTAAAGTTGTGTTTTACTCTTTTTTTTTCACCCTATGTGAATTTTAAATATTCAGCTTAATGACATTTATTAAGAACTGCTTCCTTTTGATTGTTTTCCACCTGCTCTTGGTGGTTATTTGGTGTCTTAAAAAAAGAGTGAAATGGTGTTCCCTAATTGTACCCTTCATCATTGCACAGTCCCATCACACTTTCCCTTCCCACCAGTTGTTTTTTTCCCAGGTCTAGTCTGACCTATTGTGTCTTGCTGGTTATGATGCTGTTCCACACCCAGCTCATCCCCGAGCCATGTGTTCACCTTCACACAATGTTACTCTGGCCCTGTGTGGAGGTTGGTGTGCTGTGGATTACCACCAACATCCTGCTCATCTCCCTTGTTCTTCTAACTGTTACTGCATTTCTGTGCTCTTTAACCACCCCTGCCCACAGCACTGCTGCTCTCAGGGCAGTATCTGAATGTTTCTGATCTCTTATTTTGAATGGCAACATTCAGATGGAGATGGATGGAGAGAGCTGATGGAGACCCACCCTTGTCCACAGACAGACAGCACTGCTGGTTTTGCTGTGTGCCTCATTTCACACCTTACATTTCACACCTTACATTTCACTCACTGCTTTATTGCCCAGCTGTTTAACGCATAAGGTTGTCTTGAAATCCTCCTTAGTTAGTTCCCCACCCTTTCTGCCTTCAGGAATTTATTCTTGACAAACGTTATCCTCTTGCTACTCATTTCTTTATCTAGGCTACTTATAAATCTGAGCTTAGGCTCTTGCAGAACAGAACTATGCAGGACTGAACACACCATTTTCCCTTTACCAGCTGACCACGTGTCTCTATTTTGTATATTACAGACAATTTTTAAGGTTAAATTTATTAAAGAAACTCTTGTGGCATCTGTCCTTTTCCACCCCTCTTCAATGTGTTGTCCTTGCTCCCTGCCCAAGCTGGGGTGACCCCTCTCTGCGTCATCCCAAGCCCCCCACAAAACCCCTCTGACTGTGAATCTCTAGTTATAGCAAAAATTAATGTCTTGTTTTGTGGCTCCAGTGCCACGCTGTGGTTTTGGCAGCACAGCTCTGTGGTGAAGGGCAGGGATGGGCTCTTACTCGTTGAAGCAGTGAGCTGCTGACAGCAGCCAGCGGTCCCCGATGATGGTGGCTCCACAGAAGTGCCTCGAGTCCTCTTTCAGGCTGACTTGCCAGGGGATCTCTCCTCTGGAAGCGTCTGTTCCTCCCACGATCTTGCTGGGTTTAGAGAACCCAGGTCGTCCTCCACACTCTGAACAAAGTCAAAGCATGACTTGTGAGTACTCCTAGCAGAAGACAAGCAAGGAGAGACTTTTGCTCTCTCTAACCAGTGAGTCTGAGCAGGGACAGGTCAGGGCTGAGGTGTGAGGATCTACCCAAGCCCTGTCTGCTGATCATGGCAGGGCCTGATGGTGGCTGTTTTCACCTGGGCTTTCACACAAACTGCTGTTCTGCATCTTGCTCTTGGCAAATCCTCAATCCTGGGCCTTTCTCAAAGGCAGAGTAATCAGCAGCTCTGTGCCTCTTAGCCTTGCCATTACAGATAAAAACTTAATCCTAAATGTAGAAAAATACTTTACATCTGCATCTCCCTGCAGAGCTGGTGGGGGCTCCTGGAGCAGACAGGTCATCCTACAGACATCTGCCCTCCTTCCCTTCAGGGAGGAGATCCATGTCTCCTGTGAAGGTGCAGCCACCAACTTTGAGCTGTGGGGAGATCCACAGGTGGCAAACAAAAGCGAGTGGTCAACAGGTTAAATACTGTCAGACACTGCTGTGCCTTAGTGCCCTGTCCTGGACCTGCTGGAGCAGACAAGTCACTCAGACAAGATTACACAGTCAGTCATACAAGCAGAGGAACTGCATGGAACTGCACAGGTGCTGAGTGACTTTGCCAGGCTGCTCTGGTCTGAGCTGGGACAGCCACACAGTGTCACATGTGCCTTGGCCTTAGTCCTTAGGCAAGGGTTGTGGGGCCCACCCTACAGAAAGTCAGCTCAGCTCAGCAAAAGAAGGAGCCTGACATTTGGAGCTGTATCTGCCACTCTTCCTGCCAAGGTGCACCACCCATGGGTGCTCATACCTTGTGGTCTCCCTGCAGTCACTGGCCTGCTGGCAGCTGGGGCTGGTGAGGTAGTGGAGGTTCCTCTGGTGGTGTTGAGCTCTTCAGCACTGACCACATTACTGTTGGTACTGGAGTGTATCAGAGGGACACTGTGGGCTGTGGAGCTGGGGAAGGCAGAAATAGCATCCAGGATCCAGTCTCTGAGTTTGGTAACACGTGTGTAAACCCCAGGCCTCCTGGCTTCAGCACATCCAATCCCCCAGCTCACGATTCCCGCCAGGAAAAACCTGCCAGATGGTTCTTGGCAAACCAAGGGCCCACCAGAGTCACCCTGCAAGAGAAGCCAGATGGTGAGCTCTCCCTGGGGATGCACTGAGCTCTCCCTGGCCACCTTCAGCATCCCTGTGCCAGCTGGGGTCTCTCTGTCCCTGTGTATCTCAGCTCATTTCATATTTGCTTCAACCAGTGATGACT
Organism: Corapipo altera; assembly: GCF_003945725.1. Taxonomy (NCBI): domain Eukaryota; kingdom Metazoa; phylum Chordata; class Aves; order Passeriformes; family Pipridae; genus Corapipo; species Corapipo altera. The sequence goes on from NW_020884996.1 coordinate 1,100,152, forward strand.
GGAGCATCTCCTGTGCTGGCCTTTGGCTGCTCCTCCACGTGGGCACGCTGTCCTTCTATTAAGTAGTAGCCTTGTGCCATTGATAGGCCAGAAGAGCACAGGGACATCCTCTATAAAATAAAGGGGTTAGCATTTCTACTGCTTTAATCATTCATTAAATTGTTGCTCTTAAAGGTTAAGCAGCAGCCCATACACAGACAGATGATGGGTGTGCATTGCCTGATGCACAGCCCAGGGTGACCATGCTAATCTTTGCATCGGGTTTTCTTGATTTAGTCTATGGTTCCCTGGTCAATTCTTTGTTATTGTGGGGCCCTGAGAGTGTCACTGATGGACATGTGGTGTCTGTGAAGCCGGCAGTGCCTCCTGGGGGTGATACTGCTCTAGATCAATAATGAATAACCAGATGGGTCATGTTGCTCGTCCATCCTTGGATCTTCCATTGTTGGCCCCTTCTCTGGTGTTTGTGTCATATTTGGTCCAGAAATATGAAGCACTACCACCAGAGCAGTGCAGTTTTGCTCAGCTGGTGGCTGCAGGTTTGAATAGCTCTGCCCAGCCACAGGGGCAGCCCTGGAAATCAGAGTCCTCCTCCCACATCACAGTCTCCTCTCTCCACTGTGAAAGGCAGGACTGTCTCCAGGTGCCCACTTGCAGTTCCAGGCTAACTAAAGAAAACACTCTCTTGTTCACCAAAAACTGTTGTGTATATTTTAGTTTCCAGTGCTGCCCTTTGCCATCTGGATTTTGATCCAAGGACCTACCTGGTACATTGGTAGGGACAGCCCTGATTACAGCTCGGGAAGTAGAGAAAAATAGTTAATTACCCAAAAGATTAAACAGCAGTACCCTCCTCTAAGGGCTAGAGAACATCCTCATTTGTGTCTTCTGCAGTCCCTGAGCTTGGGTCCAAGGCACAACCTCAAACCTCAGGGGGGAACCATGACCACAGTGTCAGATCTGCTTCTTGAAGTGTCCCTTGGTGCATACTGAGAGGAAAAGACTCGTGTGGGGAGCTGTGCCAGCTTCCCTGAGCAAAGCTTACCTGGCAGGAGTCAACTTTCCCCTCCAGGTAGCCAGCACACATCATCCTGTCTGTGAGGACATGGCTGTAGAGGCTGGAGCACAGGTTCTGGTCCAGCAGCTCCACTGTTGCTTTCTGCAGGAACTCGGGTTTCACCACTGAACAAGAAAGACACGACTGTGAGCTCAGCTCAGGGAGCCCCGCAGGGGACCAGCAGCCCCAGGTACAGCCATCCCAGCTGCCCTGAGTTCCCTTCCCTGGGGCCTCCTGCCCCACTCACACCCCACTGTGTCCTCCTCTGCTCCCTGCCCCGCTTTGCTTACAGAAATCCTCCTTGAGGTAGCCCCAGCCAGAGATGAGGCACTTCTTGCTGGTTGGGAAATGATGGCCTGCGTCTGGCAGGCACACGGGCTGGATGTACTTGGTGAAGGTGACAGGTCTCTTCAGCTCCAGCACAGCCACATCATAGTCAGCTGTGTCAGCGTTGTAGGAGGGGTGTGGGATGATCTGTGCAATGTCCATTTTCACTGCGCTGCTGTCAGAGCCTCTGAGGGAGGTGGTCCCTGTGTAAGCTGCCCACATGGCTGGGTCCTGAAACCTGGAGGAGAGACAGCAGGGACTGTGTGAGCCTGCAGCCACAGCACTGTCCTGCAAACCCCAGCTGCCTCCTGCCCATCCTGCAGGAGTGATGGAAACTCCCCGTGAGGGAAACCAGGCATGATGGGGCAGTGTGGTGCAGAGATGGCAGCTTTGGAAAGGTGATGGAGGGAGGGAGATGGCGTGACAAGAACTTACTCAGTGAAGCAGTGAGCAGCAGACACCAGCCACTTCTCCGTGAGGATTGCAGCCCCACAGAAGTGCTCGTTGTTCTCTCGCAGGCTGACTTGCCATGGGAACTCCCCTCTGGACGCCTCTGAACCTCCAACTATCCTGCTGGCAGTCTGCATGGCAGGGCGGCTCCCACAGTCTGAAAGGGGTGAGAGAGCCAGTGCATCAGGATCCTGCCTCTGTGCCCCAGCAACACGGACTCGGGGGCAAGTGGGAGAAGCTGCTTCAGCTTCATGAGTGGTCCCAGCACATGCTCAAACAACAGGACAGTGCCTGGGATGTCACAGGGCAGGCCTGGAAAGAGCACTGCAAAGCACTGGCCCATCACAGCATCCTCCCTGAAACTCTTCTAGAGCGAGAAATTCTGGGGAGAAGCATCTTGACTAGTTTGACAATCTCAGCCACTGCCTCATGATGTGCTCCCAGCAGCTCATGGGTGTTGTCCATCATGTGGCCCATGTGGCTCTCATCCATCATGCCAGGCCACCAGGAAGGTGTCCCTTATCACAGTTGGTGGTGGGACCAAGGTGTTTCTCAGGGCCCAGCTCCCCTCATCCTCACACAGGCAATTTCTATTGGCTTGAAAAGTCATCCTGTGTCCTTGACTCTCCTCAGTTCCTGGAAGCCAGTGGTGTCACACCTGTCACAGTCTGCAGCAGTGCACTGTGGCCTGTCCCCTACTGTCCAGGAGACCTGCTGTGAGAGACTCACCACAGCCCCTTCCCTCAGAGCCATCAGCACACCCTGTCTGCCTGTCACGGTTCTTTCCACACGCACTGGGTGTTGCAGCAAGTGACTGTGTCTCCAGGGCAGCTCCCTGGGGACAGCAAGGCTTGAGTCATTCCTGTCTTCTGCAGCCCACCCAGTAGCTCTGCCCTGGCTTCCCCAGGGGCAGCCACCACGGGGCAGTGTCCTTGTCACTCTGCTCCCTGGCAGGGCCAGAGCAAAGCAGAGCTGCAGCTCTTGTTGAGCTTGCAGGGCCCTGAGCCACCAGGTTATGAACAAGATTTCTGCACCCAGGCCACTGGTGAGGAGGAAGAGGAGGCTGCAGAGGGCAGGTTGCTCTTCCTGCTGCCTGGCTCTTACCTGATTTCAGTCCAGATCTGTGGGGAGAATCCTTGCTGGGACCTGTGACAAAGCAGAAGGAATAGGAATCAAAAAGGGCAGCCCAGCCAGGAGCTCTGGGGACTGTGCTGTTCCCAGACTGGGGCTGCTGCAGGCTTTGCTGCATCATCTTCTCCTGCCTTTCCTTGCCCCATGGCCAGTGTGAGCTCCTGGCCTGGGTCACTGCTGGGGAACCCTGCTCAGCCATGGGACAGGGGAGGAGCAGCCACCTACAGCTCTGTGGGCTTTGGATGATTCCAGGTACAAGGATGAATTCCCAAAAGCAGTGACCTGCCTCCTAGGAGCAGACTCCAGGTTTGAACCTATGCAGGACTGTTGCCTAAAGCCAAGGGGAGTCTGTGCACCCTCCATCTGGGCTGCACAAGGCTCCTGAAGATCCAGGGATCCTGCCCATTGTGGCAGAGGGGGCTGCAGATGAGCCCACACCTTCATGTTTCCCAGGCACATGTTTTTTTTAAATCTGCTGGACCTGAAGTCCTACAGTCACATGCAACTCCACAGTTGCTGAAGGGAAGGAGAATTTCTTGTCAGGTGGTTTCAGAGAGTAATTCAAATATGATAAATGTCTACCTAAGCTGTAATTATTGCTACAACTCCGAGGGCTGCCTAAGGACTGCTGTGCACTTGCAGGTACAGACAACTCAGCAATTGGCCTCCCAGAGCTTGATCCCCTGTCCCTTAGGCTGGTTCTAGGTGCTGCAAGAAAAACCAAAGAAACTGCAATTTATACTTTAGGCCCTATTGTTGCTGTGAGCCCCTCAAGCTGCTCTTGCAGGGCAGAGCAGCAGGACAGCATTAGTGCTGGAGAGGTATTTGGGTACCCCAAAAATGTTTGTTGAGCAGCAGGCAAGGTCTAGGCTGGTCTCTGCTGCTGTACAGTGAAGCTGGGAGCCAGGCAGAGCATTTCACTGTTTTGCTGGGTGCCTGGCAGCACCCCCATTTCCAGCATTGCTGCTGGGCATGAAGCCTTGACTGCACATCCAGAGCTGAAGCCCTGCAACAGTTTGGCTCTCTGAGACACAGATGGTGGCTTTGCTGTGTGACCTTGGGTGGCAGCAGCCCCAGCACTGGGCCCCCTGCCCTGCCTGCCTGGCAGTGGTGGGAGGGCTGTACCTGTGAGAGAAGCTGAGGAGATGGTCCCGTAGGCAGCCAGGGACAGACCCTGCCTGCGCAGGGCAGCTGCCAGCCCGTGCCTCAGAGCTTCCTCCTCCAAGGTGGAGCTCAGGGGCTGGGAGTCCTGGGGGGCGAAGAAGAGGCGGAAATGGACGATCACGCTCGAGTTTCCATTCCTGCTGGGAGACAGGGAATCAATGGGGACATTGGCTCCACAATCAGCACAGGCTCCTGTGCTCGCTGCCTACAGGGAACTGAAGGGAAACAAAACTGACTCTTAATAATGTAATTCTTAATAATGTAAGGTTTTTCTGGAGATGTTCTCTGGGTTGAAATGGTAATTTGTGTTTTTTTTCCTTTGGCCCAAAGCTGTGGTCGAACAAGCCATTTCCCTCTGCCTTTCTGACTGTGTTTCCAAATGAAAGAATCCAGAACACTGCTGCAATCCCAGAAGAAAATCCAGCCTTGATCAAAAACCAGTTTCTCTTTGTACTAGTTTTGAACAACAGCACAGGTGTGAGCTCACCTTCTTGGTAAGGCCTGTCAGAATGCCTGAAACATGAGCTGCAGAGTCTGCAGGGACAGCTGCCTACACTCACCTATAGCCCAGGATAGTGCAACCAGTGCAGCTCCAGTCCAGCTGGGAGTCCTGCAGACTGGACAGAAACTGCAAAGCAAAGAGTGATGGTCATACACTTACTGCACAGAAGACCCCAGGGAGGTGGGACTAGACTATGCCTGGGAGCTGGAGCTGTTGAAGGATCTTCTCTTGCCTCTGCAAGCAGCAGAAGCAGCCATGTCCAGCTCATGTCTAACCCTTTTCCCACCCTGGCTCAGGGCATGAGGCAGTACATCCCCTTTTTATGCCTTCCTACCTCTTTTGCAAGGAGCAGGTGTGAGCACACACCTCCCACACCACAGATGCCTCTCAGGGCCCTGACAGGGCCTCTCAAAGTGTAGCTCAGTCCCACAGTTGTACCCTGCTGATGTTTAAGAAGTCCTAGTTTCCCTCCTGCCCTTGGCATCCAGGTTCTGCTGAATGAGGACAGTCAAGCTGGGCCCTGGTGAACCACCACAGTATTTTCTTGGAAAGCCCAGATCAACTCACCAGCCTCTCAAGAGCAGGTGTCAGCACCCTGTAGTACTCTGAGTTCTCCGTCTTTAAGCTGCTGTTGAACAGGATTCCTTGCAGCTCCACTGTGTGCTCAAAGCTGGTCTCTCCCGGGGGATAACAGGCTGCCAGAGAGGGACAGTGTCTGTCAGAGGCAGCTTTCCTCACTGCTCTGGAAAGTGGATCTCATCATGTCCTTTAAACCCGCTGTTTTTGGCAGGGTGACTGTCTCTGACCACCCCCGGCTGCCTCGGGGGTGCCCCGTGGCCACACTGGGATACCCTGTACACCTGCAGGAATAGCATTTGGCACTGAACTAGTTTGAACTTGAAAATGGTGGGTTTTTGTCAAGCCTGAAACAGAGGTTCATGAACAGATGGGTACAGCCTGGCAATCCCAGATTGGCCCTGTCCTTGCAGAAACAGGCTGGTGAAAGGTTTGCTGGGTACTGAAGCCAGCTCAGAAAGCGGGACTGTCCAGGTGGGATCTGTCAGTCATGTCACACTAGGGTCCTTTCTGGGGTGCTGGCCTCAGGTGGCATCTACCATGGGACACCAGAAGCAGCAGGAGATGGTGGTTGTGCTCTGGAGTGGGACAGTAAAACAGGCAATGGTCAGTGGCTGCAAGAGGCTGTGATAGGGGATGGCAGGGGTGGTGAGGTACAGTGACAGGAAATTTGGGAGTCACAGAGAGAGATTAGAGGATAGAATCATTGAATCATGGCATCATTTAGGTTGGAAAAGGCCTCTGAGATCATTTAGTCCAATCATTCCACCAGCACTGCCAAACCCACCACTAAACCATGTCCCCAAGTGCCATATCTACACTTTTAAATCCCCACGGGGATGGTGACTCCACCCTGGGCAACCTGTGCCAGGGCTGGATAACCCTTTCAGTGAAGGAGTTTTCCCTAATATCCAATCTGGTGCAACTTGAGATCATTTCCTCTGGTCCTGTCCCTTGTTTCCTGGGAGTGGAGCCCAACCCCTGCCTGGCTGCACACTCCTGTCAGGGAGTTGTGGAGAGTGAGCAGGTTCCCCCTGAGTCTCTTCTTCTCCAGGCTGAGCCCCCTCAACTCCCTCAGCTGCTCCTCATCAGACTTGTGCTCCAGACCCTTCCCCAGCATTGTTCTTTTCCCTGGACACACTCCAGCCCCTCAATGTCTTTCTTGTCATGAGAGACCAAAAACTGACCCCAGGATTTGAGGTGTGGCCTCAGCACTGCCCAGCACAGGGGGACAGTCACTGCCCTGGTCCTGCTGGACACACTGTGGCTGGTACAAGCCAGATGCCAGTGGCATTCTTGGCCACCTGGGCACACCTGGCTCGTGTTCAGTCACTGTCAACCAGCACCCCCAGGCCCTTCTCCACCAGGAAGTTTTCTGGCAGGACCTGGCACTTTACCCTGTTGACCCTCACACCACTGGCTTGGCCCATCAATCCAGCCTGCCCAGTTGCCTCTCTGGAGCCTTCCTGCCCTCCAGCAGATCAACACTCCCATCCAGCTTGGTGTCATCTGTGAACTGACTGAGGGTGCCCTCGATCCCCTCATCAAAATAATTGATAAAGATATAAAACAGGGCTGGCTCCAGAGTGGCTCTGTGGAACACCACTGGTCACCAGCCCCCAGCTGGATGTAACTCCATTCACCACCAGCCAGACAGTTTTTACCCATTGAGGAGTGCACCTGAGCAAGCCACGAGCAGCCAGTTTCTCCAGGAGAATGTGGTGGGAAAGAGTGCAGAAGGCTTTACTGAAGTTGGGGAAAACTACATTCACAGCCTTTCCCTCATCTACTAGGTGGGTCACCTTGTCATAGGAGATCAAGTTGGTCAAGCAGGACAGAACATGAGACAGTGAAGATGAAGTGCTCCAAAGTCACATGTTGAGAACATGTGTTGACTACAGCCCTTGTTTGTGTGTGCACATACAGGAACTTGATCACATTTTGTCTTCAGCGGGAGGATTTTGAGGATTTTTACCAGGAGCAGTGCAGACCACTTCTCTTTTGGAGCTGATAAACTGAAAAAAGGTACCCAGCTACACACTCACCCAGCAGGATCCCCAGGCAGAGAGCTGTGGCACTGCCTGCCACGGCAGCAGCAGCAGCAGCCTTCCAACAGCAGCCTCTCAGTCTCCTTCTCTGAGTGCCTTGTCCTGGCTTTATCTGGTCCATGCTTTTTAAGCAGCTCTACAGATGGGCTCTGTGATTAAAAAGAAGAAGAGGAAAAGGATAAGACTGAGATGAAATGTGTTGTGCCGGCCATTGGTTACTCCAGGAGCTTCAAACATCACCATGAGAAGTGAAAGAATGGAAACACACTGCACTCAGGCTGCACTCTTGATGCACTGAAGATGCCCAGATATGGTGCTCCAAATGAGATCTCAAAAATGCCAAAAATAGAACAGTTATCTTGCTTTTTTTTTTTGGTCTGCAGCCTTGCTAGTACAAACCATCCCACGGTTGGCCTTTATTTGGCCAACATCAACAATTGGGCATCAGTAGGAATGAAGTAGCCTGGGATATCCATTGTGATTCCAGCAGTCATTCAGACAGGCTGGTTTTTGCAACAAGCCTGGTGAGACAAGGAGAGGCACTGACTTCCCGTGGCCCTAAAATGTATTAAATAACTGGATTAATATTTCTCCCTCATAGGCAGGAAGAAGACATGTAACCCTTCCCTTCAGACTGGCAGGATAAAGGTTGCCTCAGACAATTTGTTTTGTCAGACTGGAAATTCACAGAAGTCTGACCTTGGCCAAAGGTGCAGAGTTACTCAGCTTCAGAGCGAGTTCTTCGAGGACTCAGTCTCTAGCAGCTGGGAAACTTCAGATTTACAGGTGACACCACAAGGGTCTTGACAAGGCACAATCTTCTCTCAAACTTACTCTGCCTTGATACTGACAGCACCAAGAGCATAAAACCCACTCAGCTCTTCCATCCTCAGTTGCAAAGTGTGTCCTGCCAAGGGACATCTCCCCTGGTCACCTCCTACCCACTCAGAGGTGCTGTGAGAGGTTGGGCTGCCACAGCAGCAATTCAGTACTGCTCTAAGTCAGGCTGTGACTTCGGGGAAGCTGCGGAGGAACAGCCTTTTCTAATGTAAATGCAGCCAGCAATGAAAGGAAGAGGGGAAGAAAGGCACCCAGGACACGGAGCAGCAGCTCCCTGTTTCAGAGGAGCTTTTCAGTGTTTTCCAAGAGGCGTCAGCAGCTCTTTAAACTGAAGCTTCTAGATAAGAGATTTTAAAAGGTCACTTCTTTGTGAGGCAACAAACAGAGGGAAAGGGGAGAGGAAGGGAGAGTCTGTCCAAGATCCCTCTTTTTTTTCTAACAGACCTCCAAATATTCTTTTTCAGCTGTCACTGAGCCTGGCACAGATAGGCACTGTGACCCCTGGTTCCTCTAACAATATCTCCATTTGACAATTCAGCTCTGGCTAAGAGGAGACAGGTAGGGAACATTTTTCTAGTGGTTCTTGTGACCTGAATACATACAGATGAGGGATCCCTCCTCCACTCTTTTCAGTGGGTTTTAGAGCCACTGTCTCTCTTGTAGTGTGCTGAATGTGGGACCTCAGAAATCTAGTCCAGGTCTGCTGACCAGGGCAACAGTGCTCTGACCATCAGTGGACCTCAAAGGTAGGGCAACTGCATCTGAGAAAAAAATTAACACCACAGACAAAATTGGCTCTGGGTGGGTGTTTTTTTAACAATACAGTCTTGGCTGCATATAAAAGTTATATTACAGTAACAGGTACTTGGAACCCTAGAAAGAAGTTTATATTAGTGATTGCAGAGGCATTTTAACTGGAAAAAATAAGAGTATTTAGAGAGCCTTTTACTTCACAAAACAATCAAACCCCCTCTTTGCTCTCCCTTTTAGCATAAGAAAAGTTTACTTTCTTTTGTTGTGAGTGGTGTGAGTTAAAAAAAAATAAAAGGACACGTAAATGTAAAGCCCATTTTGCAAGAGCAAAGTAGAGATTGTAATTTTTTCACTGAAAATAATAAGGACTAATCTGTAAATACATAATGGAGATCTGCAGCAAGGAGCTATACACAGTGAAAAACATTATGGCATAAAATCAGAGAAGCAAAAAGTAAACTTTTTGGTGGGGCAGAAATTAGGAAAGTATTAACAGTCAGAGGAGCACGAGTTTCCAGTAGGAACGTTGAGAAGAAAAACGATTTTTCTGTCAGCTCATAAATTGAGTGATTATAAAACACGATGCCCCTGAGAGCAGGGGGTGGGGAACTCTGACCTAAGAGAGTCCTCTCTGTCCTGTCTCAGGGAGGTGTCTTTTCACTGCTCCGTTTTAGCAGGGAAGGCACATCTGATGTGCTGCAGAGAGTCAGCAAGAGCTGTTCTGTGACTGTCACCATCTCTGGCTGCCCCCGAGGATCTGCTGCTGGGAGGTGGCAGCCCCGGGTTTTGTTTTCTCTGTAGGAGTCTGGACTTTGCTCTAGGGCAGCCTGGAATCATACCAGAGGATTTCCTTGGAAGACGTATTTTTATTTCTCAGCTGGTTCAGATAGGTAAATTACGAAACATTAAGTAATACTGTAAAAATATTCATTTATCCAATTAGACAAACTGTCACTAACACCCACTCTTCTCGTCAAAGAGGACAAGCAGCACATGTGTGTGTGTGTGTGTGAGCACACACGAGTGTGTGAGAGCCCACATGAGTGTTTGAGAACATGCATGTGCAGTGTGTTGAGGGCACATCATGTGCAGGAGTGACAAGGGGACAAGGCAGGGCCACCCAAGGAGGGACACCCCCCTTGCCTGTCCATGCTGGGCACAGATCCAGCCTCACCCTGGGAGGTGTCTCTGTTTCACTCAGGTGATCCCAGGCCATGCACACCTGTAGGACCGGCCCAGAGCACAGTTCATCTGTTCAGCATAAATCGTGCTGGCTCCTGTTTTCAGGCAGGAACTGCCTTCTTGCAAAATGCACCAGCTCCCGGGGCTGGAGCACCACAGGTCTGTCCCAGCACTGTGCTTGTGACTGCCCAGCAACAGGGGCTGGTTTTCTTCATTTACCTTCCCATTCCCCAGCCTCTTCCCTTCCACTACTTGGTACTTCTCATCCTTCACCTCACTGTGTCTTCCCCTTCATGTCTTCACCTCCTGAATCTTTTCCTTCTGCCTTCCCAGCCCTCTCCAGCCCTCAGTCTCTCCCTTCAGAGGGAGACTCCTGTCTCGCACTGCACTGCCCCAGGCTCCCTCCAGCTTCTCCCATTCCCAGTCTGTCAGCCCCTGTCAGCAGCCCTTGACCACAGGGACACGAGCTGAGCCCCCTCTCTGAACTGTTGGCCAGAGGAAAGACAGACAGGAAAGAAACAGTGGCAACTGTGTCTTCAAAAGTCAACTGCATTTACAGATAACGAATACAAGGAAACCCCAGTGTCCCCTGATGGTGAGTTTGGGCTGCTCTGGGGTCTTTGTGCTTCGTTTCTGTATTCCAGATGATTTTTTGGGGATTATTTTCTCCCAAACTGTGATTACAGAGGGCAGCAAATATGCTGCAACCATTTGAATAACCAAGTGTTAATAAAAGCATTTGCTTTATTGCATGGTGGGGTAGTGTGGCTCTCAGCACAGCAACACTGTGTCTGCTGAGCCTCCAGGCACAGGGGTTGTAAAACTGTGTCGTGGCCTAAGGTCACGCCTGCAAGTCCTCACCCAGACAGAGCCTTTGCAAAATGTGGCACAGATATGAAAAATATGCGACTTGCTGGAGGCAGAACACAAGCCCAGCAGCAGATCTACCTGCAGCCTCAGCAAATAATGAGCCTGTGGCCAAATGCAAATGAAGGACTACTGATTTTATCAGCAAGATAAGACTTGTGGCACTTCAGAGGAGGAACACAGTAGAAGCAGACTATTTCTCCAGAAGGAGGTAGCCCAAAATGAGTAAGCAGACTCCAGCCTGCCTCATTTGGTAGGTTCACCATTCAAAAACTCAGGCGCCAGAAAACAAACCACGTCTGTGTCACCAAACCATGAGCTTGAGCAGGAGAGAGGAGATGGTCATTTGCTGTAAGTGAAAGCAGAAGCATGACCGGAGGAGGTGAGAGATGTGGGTGTGCAAACAGGTCTACTGGCAGAGCGTGGTGGTGGGAACAGCCAATCCCAGTTAAAATGGGGTCAAAACATTGTGATTTTTTCCTTACAGTTGGGAATTTACTTGTACAGGAACGGGGCTCACTTGTGGCACCAGCTACTGAGAGAAGGTAGGATACTTTCCAAGGGGAGTGGATTTATAACCAGTGGTACCTGTTGGGTGCAGTGCAAGGACGTGTCAGTCTGGAGAGGCCAAGAACCATGGGTCAGTTCCCCCTTATGGCTCAGGGGTCCCTCAGAGCCACTCTGGGAGTGGGGTTCCAGAGAAGGGAGTGTTGGAATTCATTCCAACACTGTTGTTTCCTGGTGAGCCCATATGTCTTCCCTTAAACCTTCTGATGAGATGATGCTGTGCCATAAAAAGAAAGCCAAACAGATACAGGACAGAGCTCTCAGCATCAAACCACCCCCATGACCAGCAGACACAGGTTTGGCTAATGTGGCCTTTTTGTTTTGTGTGCCATGAATGTCACTGGGCACCACACTGGTTCCTTGGGCCACCCAACACTGCACGTCTTTAATCCTTTTGCTTTAACCCATCTCCAGTTTCTGTAATGGACACGTAGAACTGTGCACAGCCCCATCTCTGCAGGTTAACATTCAGAGGGGGTTGTGCTGCATTTGAAAGACTGCACCCTACTTTCAAGCAGAAAGAAACACTGTCACCTAAGAGGCTGCAGACTCTGGACTGAGGACAGCTCTTATTATTGAGGTGAGTGAAGAGCCCCCAGACCACGTGTGGCCTGCAAATCTGAAAGTCCCTACTCACCTGCTGCCCTCTCCTTGGAGGTGCCTCTGGTTCAGCTGTAGTCCTGCTCTCAGCAAGCCCAGTGACACTGTGCTGGCCTTGTTTATTGTCCCTCTTGGTCTGCAAATGTCTCTCAATTTACAAGTAAGAAGATCCTCTTCCTGCCTGCCAGCTCAGCAGCCTCAGCTGGGGCATGACAGACAGGCTGGGCTCCCTGGTGCTGGTATTATCACTGGTAACAAAGGCTCTAACATCACTTCCACCTTGGAGACACTCAGCCCTGAGCTTTCCCTTCGGTAACAGAGTACTGGGTGGATTTGTACCTGCAATTACTTCTTAAACTTTTAGCCATGGATTACACAATAAAATAAAGGCAACTCTCCTGCCCCCTCACTGTGCTGGATTGAAAACTCAGTACAGATAGTAAATACTGAATACACATGGGGAGTATCCAGTAAGTCAGGAAGCCTATGTTTGCCTGGTTACTTTTCACAAGAGGAGCACTATATAATTTGATACTTTTCAGCTCATGAATGGCCAGGAAAAACTCACATGCTTAACTCATGGCATCTCCTTTAGGGACACCCACTCGCCTCCCTTGGACACTGTGTCTGGCCCAGTGCAAAGGCTGTGGAAGGAATCTTGTTCTTGATGGAGTCAGTGGACAATACAGGGACCAGGGGTTCTTCAAGGAACAGGGGCTAAACTCAATGTCTTCATTTTGCAGATAGGCACATTTCATTCTTTCTTACCAGCTGACATACGTTAAAAGCAATGTGTACATTACAGTTTTTACCCAGCTTCAGCTGTTCTTACAGGTTGACAGGCAGGCATCAGTGTTCGTGGGCACAAAACCCTCACGCTACCTTGAAACCAGTCATCTGCAATGCATGTTCCCTCAAAGGGAGAGATCACAGAGAGAAACCAGCCAGTGATGAAAGATATCAGTCAAGCAGTGAACTCACAGCACCCGAGTCAATGGGATTTTTGTCATTAACCTCAGAGGCTGCAGAATGAAACTCTGCATGTATCAATACACAATAGTGTCACTGCCAAACTCCAGTGCTGGGGCTGTGTGACCATGCACAGCTTTGGCCCAGCCCCTCCTGTCTGAGACCATCCCCAGGCAGAGGCCACAGGGTGTTGCCCACATGGACAGCCCAAATCCTGCACTGGCCTGTGTTGCCTTGCTTGGCACCTCACCCACAGGGACCCCCTGAGCAGGATACTGGGGCTGTGCTGGGCTCCCTGCAGACCAGCCTCACTTGGCAGACAAGTGGGTGCAAAGCAGGGCGACTCTCAAGCCCTTTCCTTCAACCATGAGAACAAAGCACCATCCAGCTGCAGAAACGTTTATTTGAGCTCAAATGATGGTGCTGTTCCCAGCCCATGGAGGTTGCTATAAGAGTTGTCCCATTCCAAGGTCAAAGCTGCTCGCTGCCACAGTATTTCCTACAGTGATAATGTTGCTTATTTCAGCATTTAGGTCTCCATTACTGCCAAAGCTTTTTGTTTCCCATAAGCTACCCTGAACTTTATTTCTAGAGTGTTTCGTAATTTGCTATAGCTTTTAGATAATACAGACCATTCTCTGCATTTGTTTTCCAAAGTGTTAAAGAAAATAAGATGTTTCCCCTTAACCAGTACTTTCAGACAAGAGGGTCTAGAGGTCACTCTCCACTAAGGTTCATCCATTAGGTCCCACATGTGTTTGCTGATTAACAGACAGAAGATGAAATGTCCTGCAGAAATGCACAGCTGGCAGAAGGGTTCAGCTTCCACAGACATTCAGTGAGGAGCCCATTTCTGTGGCCAGTGGGTTCCTTTGGTCCCAGGAGCAGAAAAAAATCCCCTCCACTCATTTGTGCAAAGTGGTCCCAACCTCCCCTGAATCATGTTAGTGTTACATGGAATTGAAAAACACTAAAAAGCACTTCAGCATCACATAATAAAAACTACTGAGCCGCGAGCGAAGTAGGCTTATGTGCTGAGGAAGCACAGAAGTTGTTTCCCTCTCTTACTTTCAATAAGAGGTGAGCTTAGCTGCTTTCCCCACAGGCAATTAATTCACAAACAAGCTGTTTGCTCAGAACCAGCAGAGCAAGAGGGATTTCCCCGAGCACGGGGGGAAATCCAGCAGGGAGAAGCAGCTTCAAACTCCCGCTTGTCTGGAAATCTGCGGGCGCAGGCAGCAAACCTGCTTGACCCTGATGGAGAAACGAGGAGGAGAAGGAGGAGAAGAAGGAAGAGGAGGAGGAGAAGACGAACAAGAAGGAAGAAGAGGAGGAGGAGGAGGAGGAGGAGGGCTGTCCGAGCCCCATCGCCGGGCAGGAGGGATCGCGGTGGTCGCGGAGAAGCACCCACGGGTGGGTTCGGCTGTCGGGGAAGGCGCAGGTTTTCCCGTTCCCATCCGAGCCAAGAGAGCCCGGCACCTTGGAGAAAATGAAAAGAGCCCCTAATAAGGAGCAGGGACTCACCCGCTTTGCTTTTCCCGTTGCCGCCAGGTGCTTTCCCCGGCAGGTTCTCCCCGAGCTCACCCGCCCGGGGCGCGGAGGGGGCGGTGGGAGGCACGGGGGGAGTTCGCGGCGGGGCTTAAAGGCACAGGCTGAGAGGCAGGGACGGTTCACCCTGAAGAGCTGGTTTGTTGCTTCGCTGAACTTTGGGTTTAAGCGCTTCCCCCCGCCCCCCGCTCTCCCTGCCTGCACCGGGAACTGGAGCAGTGATGCCCCAGCTCCTGCCTCTCTCTCTCTCCCCAGCCACGGGACCTTCCCGCAGTTCGCTGTGCAGCTCCCATCCCCTCCGGCAGCAGCACCTTTCACCTGCAGGACAGAAGGGGGAATCGCTGGTTCGTGCCGGCAGCACTGAGTTCCCCCCGTCCTCCCTTCACCAGAACTTGTCACCCCCTCCCACTCTGAAGCCGGTGGGGTGATCAGTCAACCAGCACGGGCCGTGCACACAGGAACAGTGAAGGGAGCACTGTCACAAAAAACTACTAATTTCCTCAGTCAGACATCCACAGCCCTTGCAGTTCATACCCTGTTTATCATCGTAGCAATCTCTGTGTAAGAAGAACAGCCTGACTCCTGCCCAGGAACAGGCAGGGATTATCCTGCATCACACACACCCACAGCGGAGGCCAAAACTGGACGTGGCTCCTTGTGGTCAAGTTCATGTTTAAGCCCACAACTGATCCTTCTGCCATCTTGAAAAGAGGAAAAATACATGAAAAACTGAGAGCTTGTTTTGCTTTAATCTGAATTTTTGCTTGCTGCTTGACATAGTCAGCTCTCACACAATTGCCACTTCTGACCCTAAGAAGCTTTGACATTAACAGCAAACTTCAGCATTTCATGTGTTTAATGGCAAAGCAATGAAAGAAAGTAGGATTTTTAAATTATAAAACTATCACAGAGATTTCTTTGAAGTTGGTTTTGACTGGAGCACATCCTTTCATTCCTAACATCTGCCATCCCATGGATCTCTCCAGACTGAGCACCACTGAAACCTGTTCTAGGTTTCCTCCTGAGCACCAATAATGAAGACTTGGCTGGTTAAATTTCTTCCTGCAGGTTCAGTGAACCAGGAAAATGCATCTATCTCTGAATCTGGACACACTTGGCTCTAAGTGAGCCAGTGAACACAGAAGTAGCTCCTGTCCTTTCTGACTCTGTGCACATGATCATCCCCATGAAACAGCTGAGTGAGGGACTGACATCCTTCTAAAAGTTCAGCAGATAAAGAAGAGCCTGCACATATCTTTGTGGGAATGGAGAAGACAAAACTGCTTGATCAAACCCCAAAAGCAATAAGGGGAGTAGGGGAGATATGGCTGCAATAGGAGAAGAAACCAGCAAAATCTAGTGGTGCATTAATGGTTGAATAGGTAAGGAATTAGGAGCAGCAGTCTCTGCACTCCTGCTGAAGGGGCTGGGAGCAAGCACAAAGTTAGGTGAGAAGGCACCATGGGTATGATCACTAGCACAGGTTGCCCAGAGAAGCTTTGGCTGCCTCTGGATCCCTGGAAGTGTCCAAGACCAGGTTGGACAGGGCTTGGAGCAACCTGGGCTGGTGGAAGGTGTCCCTGCTCATGGCAGGGGATGGGACTGGATGGGCTTTAAGGTCCCTTCCAACCCAAACCATTCTGAGATTCTGTGAATAGGATGATTGCTCTTAATTAAGTGGTCCCCCACTTAATCTGTCAGCTTTGAAGAGCTCCTGGCTGTGGCTGACATGACCATAATAAGGTAACAGAGTACAGGTGACAGGGCAAAAGAAACCTTCTGAAGTTCAACAAGATGGAAAAATTCTTCCCCTGGGATGGATTAACCCCACACCAGAGAGTGCACACAGTTCCTTAATATTCCCTGCCTGTACTCGTCCATTCCCACATTGGGAAGCAAACAGATCCAGGAAGTGGCAGCAGGCCAAGGCTTGCTGCTCAGATGGTGTTTCCCTGCATCCTCAGGGAAAAGAAGGTCTTTCCCACAAAAAGGAAAACACAGAGCAGTTGAATGGCTGGGCTGATAGTTGTGCATTAGCAGAGGATGGAGGCTAAACACCATAAGAACATGTTGATGCATACCTGGGATGCTTTCCTAAAGGATCTACATTTTTTATGGAAAACTCTTATGCAATAACTAATGACAGCTGTCCTGATTTACTGCATCAACCCAAAAATAAGATATGGCAGTAGATTCCTGCTTCTGCTCCACTGCAGGTTAAGCAGTTAGGCAGAAGTGAAAAAAAAAAAAAAGCAGTCCTTTAAAAACACCAGGGAAGATTCTCCTGGGCTAGAGCCACTGGCTCTAGTTTTGGACTTGCTCAGGAGCACCTGCTGGGAGCAGAGTGATTCCTGAGAGCTGCTGGAGACACACAGCACACCTCTTCCCAGTGCTGCATCTCTTTCCTAGGAACTCTTGCAGAGGTGATCTAGAGAGTCAAATCTGTTTCGGAGGTGAGAGTGAAGAGAATGGATGTGGAGACTGACAAACAGGAATTGTACTTAAACAGAAAAAACAGAGATCAAAATTCAAAATACGGTGTTTGCTTGAATAAAGTTCCCACCAAAAGAAAAATACCACAGATTCATACCTAATGTTATGCTCAAATGCTGAAGAAGTTCAGAGCCTTGCATTTTCATTCACCATCACTATTTTTCTGTTCAAGTAACTTTTTTCCACCTCCTGCTTACACAACAGCACTGGGCCCATCAGTGCTGGAAGTCTGGGGTGCTGTGGTTTATTATGGTGAGTGGGAAGCTCTCTCTTTGCTGTGTATGATACACTGTCTTCATTCCCTGCTAAAATTGAAAAAAAAAATAGTATAAAATCGTTTGGGATATATGGCAGGAGTTCTGGAACTTGTAGTAAACATCTTTTAGTTGAGTGTGTCTTTTAGTTGTGGTGTGGTTGGGGGTCAGGGCTGGCCCTGTGTGCACAGCAGTGCAGCCAAGTCACTGAGTCCCCAGGGTGGTCCCCCCTTAATCACCTGCACAGATGAGACAATGAGCTGGTTTGAAACTCAAGATCTTCACAAGAAAACATTTCAGCAATTGGCACAGAAGATCTCCAAGTGGGAATTTCAGTGTGCCCTGAAGCCAACCTTCAGGCAGCACTGGAGCACAGAGCAACCCCCTGAGCCATAATCCTGGATGGAGAATGTGGAGAATCCAGCCTGTGCTTCCACAGCTGCCTGAGGGGGGTCCTGTGAAATGGAACAAGGTGTACAGAGAAAAAATGCTTGTAAATAGTCACCACAGACTGTTCCTGCAGACACAGAACCAGTCATGTGGGACAGATCTTCAGCAAGTGCCCAAGGTAGTGGGAGTGGCTTGGAATGTCAGGAATGTTTTAAGATCTTCACTAGTGATGGATGGTGCACCTGTGGCACTGGGGGGAGAACCCTGGGCCAGCTCCACTGCAAGTGGAGTCGACCTCCTCCTGTTGGAACGGCTTCATTCCCCATCAGAGCATCACTCTGTGCCAAGACCTATAATCTGGGCTTGGCACACAGTGATGCTCTAATGGGGAATAAACCCCCAAAACCAACAACAAAAACCAAACAAAACCATCCCAAAAAACTCACAACCCCTCCTCAAAAAACACCAAACCAGACCAAAAAAACACCCCTCAAAACCAACAACAAAACCCCAAAAAACAAATGCTCTGTCCTTGTCTATGCAACACATACAGGAATAACCAGGTACAGGAATATAAAGAGGTCACACAAGTTGTTCATTGTGCTGATTTTGTTCATTATGCTGATTTTATTCCAGCATAGAGGTGTATATTCAAATCTAGAACACCAGGCACTGTTTTAACTAATACAGGTTGAGGTTTAGAATACCTTAGGATGAGCTTTGTGGCCAGACTGTATCTTAATATTTACTACCCTTTATTTAACACTAAACCAGTCTTTCTGGTTTTGTTGAACCCTCCTTGTCTGAATGGAAGCAGTGACAGTCCAGACAGAAAGGCTGTCTTGCTGCAACTGCCTTTTATTTTTTTTTAAGAGCCAGATAACACAAGAAATTTCTCAATTTCTGTCTTCCCAGCTGCATTGCCTATCTAAAAGTGAAATGCAGGGCATACTGAACAGAAACACAGAGTGGAATTGTACCTGTTGTCAGTTTGTACTATTCCTGGATACACCTTGTAATTCAGGAGATATTTAGTATTTTTTAGAAATATGGACTGTTAGTGACCACCTTCCTTCCCAAGCAACAGTGTTACTACGTGCAGAGTAGTCAAACCCAATTTATCAGTACAACTGATCACATGGCTTTAAATTAAATCCCAAAAGACATTTTATCACATCCTGGTGCAAGCAATAAAAAAACCCCTATTTCAAATGTAAAGGTGAAATACAAAAATAGCAAAACTCGGTTCAAAAATTTAGTATCTTTATTTGAAGAGTTTTAGAAAATTTTTACAGTTTTAAACTAAAACAGACTAAAGGAAATTCCAGTGTTTTTTTAAAAGCAAAACAGAGAGAAAAAAACCAAACCACCACAATTTCAGTTGACCAGTCACTTTCAAGTTTTTCTTTCCTCATATCTACATATGCCTGAAACAGGCTTCATTACTCCATGCAAAATTCCCTCTGCAGAAACCCTTGGGATATTTCTCATCTCTTGTCCTAAGATTCTGTCATTCCCCCATTAATTTTGAAACAGGGTTTTCCCCCGTGTTACGTCGCAGAAGGAAGAAGCAAATCTACATTTGGTCACTGGAAATGCTATATATTACAATGTATTTACATATATAAAAATATATATATATATTATGATATGCTGTGCAATTGGATACAAGGCTGTAATTCAGTTAAGAGGGAGGGCTGGTATCAAAACCATGAAGATCCACACACAGGGTGGAAAAAAGCCACCCAGACTGAAACGAAAATCTTATGCACATGTTACAGTAGAGACCTACAGTTTTGGAAAAACAGAAATGTTTACAAAAAAATGTCTTTTACTGTGTGGAAACAACACTGCTTTTTCCCTTGGTCTTTGCAACAGCTCTCTCCTACTGCCAGCACAGGAAGGGATCTGTGAGGTGACACACTCAGTTCTTCATTATCACTTGCAAATATTAACAGCAGAAAAAATATCTTCCTTGTATTATAGACAACCACAGAATTACTGATTTATCCCTCCTTGCAGATATCATGCACAGTTTTGCAAGTCATCACCCAGCAAGTGCTGCACCTTCCCCAGCCTCTGTGGAGGGAGAGGGACCCTCTTGCCATGGGGGTCAACAGCCCAGCAACCAGTGAGTTACAGCTATGGACTGACCTGCAGGGTGAGTGGGACTGACTGACTGACAAGGGAAAGGAAATACAAGATAAAAACGAGGGAATCAGGGAAAGAGGTTCGTTTTATCTGCATCCCTGACCACATCCTTACAGAGAAGGAAATCCCTCATTCTTTATGTCCCATCTGCACTTCATTTCCACAGCTTGCTTGTTTGGAAATAGTAGCCCCTCTGCAGGAAAAATACTCTAAGTAAGTTTTCACACAAATCTTCCCCCACTGGCCAACTTTCTTTGCTGTTCTTTTTTTTCTGGGGGAGGAGTCGTTTTTTAGTGCATTTTTTTTGTATTTTTTCCTTTTTTTCTCTCTCTCTTTTTTTTTTTTAATTAAGGGGCCAAACTGCATAGAAGATCTTAAAATAGCAAAAACATACCATAGGTTGGATCACAAGAAAATCTTGCCTTCAGCACCTGAAATGAGCTTTAAGTTTCTCCCTCATGTGCACATATGCAGAGTTAGATGCATTTGCAAGCGCTAAAATTAACAACCTTTAGTTTGCACTCCTCACAGCACCAGCCTACATACTATTATTTGAACACCAAAGTCCTTCCACAAAGACACCAGACATTTAAGACTGTTCTACTGATAATGTTACCTTCCAAAAATCAACTTCCTCACTAAAAGCAGCTACTGTCAAGCATCCAAGAAACGAGCATTAAGCGAATGGGTCTTGCTCTCATCTCTTACATCCTCTTTATACTGCTTGATTTTTGCCTCCAGCCTCTCACTTGATCCACCCCCAAAGCACCTCTGACTCTGTTTTGGTAAAGCAAACACTAGCAGGGGTCACAGGGTGGGTTGCTGGGGGGTTATCAGACCCCACTCCCTCCAGCCCTGAAGAAACAAGGTCAGGAGTGAGCAGAGCATCCATGGGCACAGTTGTAAATCCAGATTCTTCTTTAAAGAGTTAAGTTTTGTTTCATATGTTGCTAGGCTGAAAGTACCAGAGCTCATACCTCTAGGTCAAAAAGGTTTAGTGTGTTTAGCCCCACGACACAACCCAGGTGCCAGGCTGGGCACGGTGGCCAATTCCCTGCTCCATCCTTTTCAGACCACCAGGAGGGCATCAGACAGACACAGAGATTTCCTCTTGCTGTCCCACAGCCTGTGCTGGCTCCATGAAAGTTTGAGAATCAAAAGGTTGCTGGAGAGGACAAGTGGCAAAGGAAGAGTTGAAGACAAGTGGGCAACGTGTTCACCCCAGCAAACACAGACCATTCCCACTGACGGGGCACTGGAGAATCAGCCTGTCTCCTACGTGGGCTCGTTGCCAACTTAGGGGCTTCTGTAACATCTGTCACGTACATTTTTTGAAGTCTCCACTGACAACTATGAAAAAAAAACCAGGTTATGACCCAAACCAGAATGAACTGCACCACTGTGGGTTTTTTTTGGTCAAACTAACCCTGAACCCACTGTTTGGAAGTTTTTGTTCAATGTGAACTGGAACAACTTCAGTCAGAGCAGAATAATAAAATCCCCTCCTGGTTTCTTGCTGTGGAGTGCATGCCAAGGACTGTGCTCCTCCCCAGACATCACCAGCTTCCCCCCATCCCAGCGTTCAAAGCTTGGATCTACAACGGAGAAGTGGCAGGTTTGTGGCACTTCCCTGACTACAGATACACGTTTCAGATGAAAAGACCTATTTCTTTCCTTTACAAATCTCTGGCTTAGTGAAAAGGTTCTTGTGTTGGAAATATCAGCTACAACCCTTGTGTACAACCCAACCCTGAGGGTCTGGGCTCGGGGAAGCCCCGCTGGAGCCACTGGTCCCACTGAACAGGACACTGCTGCTCCTGCCACAGTGTCATGTTCTCAGGGCTGGAGATCTTTCAGCAGCACTTGGCTATCAGGTGTTGGTTGTCTGCTGCTGCAGGGCTCCCTAACAGCCTGAGTCACTAATTTTTTTAGGAGATGTGATAGAATCTGATAATCACAGAGTGGTTTGGGTTGTAAGGGACCTCAAAGATTGTCTCGTTCCAACCTCCTGCCGTGGACAGAGATGCCACTCACAACATCAGGTTGCTCAGGGTTGCTCATCCTTGAACTTCCAGGGATGGAGCATGAGCTGGTGATAACTAGTCCACTTTGAGACTGTGTCTCTGCACATTTTCAGCTAACCAGTGTTCACACTAAACACCCAAGGTCAGTTCACAACACACAGCACATGTGCGTCAGCAGTTCTTAACAAAAAATTATAGCTTGCAGATTATGTCTCTGAGATAAACACCTGGATGAAGTTTGCTGTCTGGAGCTAAACTTGCATGCTAACATGCAGGAAAATATTAGGAGAAACTTGATAAACTGTAATGCCACCTTCAGCTAAGGAGGGTGGTTCCAAATTATCGTAGCTGTGGCTCTTGTCTGCTGGACTCACCAGCACCTTCTGGGAAAACAGAACCAAGTCTACTGCACCACATGAAGTTAAGTCCTCTAATAGTTCCTGAAATTGTGGATGACTGTGTACAGTGTACTAGTTCCCAATTCAAGAAAATCCAGTTTAGACACATTATTTATCACCTATCTCTAGAGATGGCAAAATTTCATCTTTACTCCACATAATTTGAATATTTACCTGCAAAACTGGAAAAGGTGAAACCCTTATAGAAGAAAACATAACTGATAAATACAGAAGATACAGAGGGGCAGTGAAGAGACAGTTCTCTTAGGCCAGTGCCCACAGGAAGCTTCTGGTACCACACAAAGCTGTCCAGTTCTGAAATGTTTCAGGATGCCAGAAGCAATTCAACAAATTAAACATGAAAAAGAAAAAAAAAGTAAAAAAAGGAGTATAAAGAACCCTGCAGCTATTTAACATGGGCTTTCTTGATGTGGTTTCCTTTCAGAGGATTTATCACCTTTAATTAGCAAAAGACCCAGTCAGTGTGACAAGATCCGAATTGTCAGTCATGGTGCTCACAGAACTCCCTGACAGCACTGGTGAGATGTAAACTGAGCACTCTGTGATAAAGTTCATGCTATAATAGCATTAAATCCAAGGAATCCTGACTTTTAGACTACACCTGGGCAGGTGGGCCAGGGCTTGGCTGGCCCCAAAGGCCAGGGGTGTGACACGACTCTGTGGTTCAGTTCTCTGCTCTCAGAACCAGAGGAGTTCGTGCTCTGGCCACAGCCCTGCCCTGCTCACACTCCTGGAGCCAAGCCCTTCATCTGGCAGACATTCTTAGATTTTTCTACCACCAGCACCAAAATTCCCTTACTGTTAATTGAAGTCTATTAATTCTAATGTCACTTGAAAATGACAAATTGTTTTTCCAATTTGCAGCAGCATTTCAGATTTTTGGATATTTATCATACATGGTCTTGGGTCTTCTCTTTGGAGTAAACTCTTCCACTGCCATTCTTGTTCTGACTCTCCTCATGCTTTCTGAGCCATCTTCAGTTTTCTCTCCACCCTACCCAGCACCACTGGTACAGAAACCTAAACTGAAAAGCTGTTAGTGCAGCTCTGTTTTCATGCCCTGCCCCAGCTGGGAAACCACATGTGAAATTAAAATACCTAAAGATTCACTGTTCCTTGTTGCTGATGTTTTCTGGAACCTTCAACCACAGTTGCCTGAAGATGCAGCCCTGACACAGATTTCCTTTTAAAACATTGTATTTGTCATGGCAAAAGGCACCATCTCTGCAGGCTTTGGAGGAATGTTTAGATCTGTTGGTGTGTCTGTATTTCACACCTGTGCCAAGCATTGACACACATTAATGCAAAGTGCTGCTTAGCCAGCTTATTCACCCAAATGTACCACAAATAACACAGCAAATGATGAAACCATGCACAAAAAAAGTTTTGTTCACTGATAGTCAGTGGAGCTGGCATTAAGAAGAAATATTACAGGGCTTTATGTCCTGTGCAGCCTGTGTAGTGCAAGACACAAGAAACATGTACCCAACCACTGGGCTAAAGACAAGAACAACTGCAGGAACTTGCACTAAAACAGCTGCATGTGAGCTTTAACTTCAAGGCAACACTGTTCCCAAACACCCAATACAGGCTTTTTAAAAGAGCTGCAGGTAAATTCACAGCATCTCCCAGAGGCAGATTAATTCATCAGTAACTGCAGCCACAATTCTGCAAGCTCACAAGGCTGTTATTTCAGCACAGGGTTCTGTGTGGCTCTGCAGTCAAGGCCACCTCCCAGCACACTCAGAAGTCACCAGGCACTAAAGTCCATGATAATCCTGATCCCAGTCAGAGCAGTGCACGGGGGATGGAAAAACCAAACACACAGAACTGTGCCTGGCTGAAAAATACAAAAATACTGTCAGGACTTGCAAGACATTCTTAACAAAAGCCACACTGAGGGAAATGCCTGACTGATTATCCAAGACATCATGAAAAACGTTCAAGAAACTTGGAAATCAACAGTTTTCTCAACAAAGTTGTCTATGAAATGTTACTAAACCTTTCACAAAATAGGCTGTGCTGCAGATTTTCTGTTGCCTGGCACCTGTTCAAGTTCAGAGAAAACATTAAATATTTTCACAAGTGTAATTCTTACGTAGGTGGATGTGCTTTTTTTTACTGCCAGTGGTAAAAACAATGTATTTTTGGCTCTATATTTTGTTTCTTTTTTTTTTAATATATTTCATTTTAAATGGTCTTAATTTGTGACAAGAAAAAATAAAATTGGTAAAATTGAAAAAGGGTTTAGGATACTTCTCCCTCATTTGTCACCCTTGGTAAAGTCTTTCAGGTTCCATTCTACCTTCAGCTGCATTTGTACAACCCTTCAGAAGGGCACAGTCCCAAACACACAAGAGGAAGGAACCTGATCCTCACTACTGTGATCCAAAGAGTTGAGGTTTTTTTATTATAGGATTTTTTTAGTGGGGTTGGCTGTTGTTGGGATTTGTTTGTTTGACTAAAAGAAATGCTTCCCCTGAACACATACAGGTTCTCAGGAATAAAATCCTTACTGAATTTCTAGACAGATAAGTAAAGACTTAGTATGTGAAAGACATAAACAAGAAGCCCATCAACATTACTTTTAACATTAATATTACTTTCATTACTTTAAATATTTAAACTCTAGTTTGGTGGGGGATGTGTATCTGCAATCATCAAATAAAATCAGAGTCAGTCACACTGAACTGATATTCACATTTTCCTACACAACATTAATTTTTAAATTAAGCTGATCAGGGAGGTTTTTGAAAGACAAAAAATTACAGCCTTGGATTTTGATGGAAGTGATTGAACTGCCCAGGATCAAGGACTAAACAGTCACAGCCAAACTGGAGCACCAGGGTCTCCTGATTTGTACAGTACTAGGATAGTCACTGTGTAAATTGTTGCCACTTCACATGCTTTCACTGGAGATACTGCATTGAGGAGCTGTTTGGGGTTTTTTCTCCATTCTTTGTAGATTGGGCAAAAAAAAAAAAAAGGTCACACTTAAAAGTAGATGGAAAGTCCCCAAAAGCTGAGGTGAGGCAGGTCCTCCTGCCCAGGACCCAACGGGAACAACACAACCCTGAAATGCCCTCAAGTTCAGTGTGATCACTTCTTCCATTTGAATTGAGCTATGAACAGTCTGAGAAGCAAACTATTTCCTAATCACACAGGAGAACAAATGCTGAAATACACTTTTCAAGTAGATGATAAAACTTAATGCTTCATTATCAGGAAGCTACTGGCTTTTAAGTATGTAAAAAGCCACTCCAAATGTTATGACTGAGAGACAATCAAGGCCAAAAATGATAGAACTTCAGTCAGTCTTCAATGTGTCTTCTTGTTATTTATCAGGTTCATTATTTAAATACAAGATTGTTTTCTTAGTTTAATATACATACTTACACAATGGCTTAAAAATCAAGTCATAATCCAGCTGACTGAAGTTTTCAGTAAAATTTCTCTGCTGCTTTTTATTAGTAATAACTGGATCAGATTGCTGCTGGCCAAAGTAACAGTCCATTAAAGAGGAGATTGAAAACCAGATCTCTTTAGTACTACCTTCCATTACAGCAATTTGTAAATTAAATGTAGTTGCTGGCCCTTGGATTCAGCAAGCCTTCCAAAAACCTCAGTGGATCATCCTGTCAGACAAGGCTTGAGGCTTTAAGCAGGAGCTGGTGAAACTCTGAAGCCACAGTGTGGTTTTACAGAAAGCCACTTACATCCTAAGAATGCTACCACTGCCCACAGAAGTTATCTCCCAAAAAACACAGGGCAAACTTTTGGAAGACACAGCCAAAAAAAGCAGTGGCTGATATTTAATAGACAAGACATGAAAAAAAAAAAGCCCTTGAACTGCAACTCAACAAGACAACTGGAGACTTAATTTCAACAGCAATGCCTCTGATGGCATCACTGTGACAATACTTTTGTAAATGACATTTTTTGGCTCTCAAATACTCTGAAAAGCATTTCTTCCATGCAATCTGGAATCATGTTTGAGGATCCTATAACACTTCCATTTTCTGTTTCAGTTTTCATGTGAAGTGTTTGAGGCTTTCTGGAATTGCAATTTAAGTGTAGAACAGACACCTCTGATAAAGACAAATATACTTAATGGAACAAGCAATATGCAAATCACATCATCCTTCTGTGTATAAAAGTCAATGCATTAGAGACTCCAACGTACAATTTCAGGAATATAAAGTAAGACCAGCTGCACCCCAAAATTTTTAAATTTGCAAATTTAAATCACAATTTAAATTCACAATGTCATGTAGCAAGACAGGCAAAATAATAGGTAAGATCCCAGGCTCATTCTAGAACCTGAGAGGCCACGCTTTGCCTGCTCTTGGGACAAAGACAAAACATGACTTAGGCAGTTGGTAAGATAACTGAGCAGCAAGTAGCTTTAAATCACAACTGTCTGTAGCACCATATGTGCTCCCTTGGGAATGAAAAAACCAGACTGTTTTCTTCGGAATTAGAAATCACAATTATAGTCCTTGAATGAACAACAAATAGAAGCTCAAAGCCCCAAAAACACATGAACTTTTACTGCTTTAACATTTTCCCAATGAAAATACTGCCTGTTAAGCTTAGTACAGTGTTACTACCCATTTTCTTACCTATTTGGCTTGTATTTCATTTCTAAAACATTCTTAATATGCATTTGCTTCCAAGCAGCATTCTGTGACCAACCTTGTTTATTATCAGAGACAGCCCTTAGAGTTCACATGAATGACTAGAAAGCTTCCTGGAGCTCCACTCATCCTGCCTTTTAAACTAGACTAGTAGCCAACCCAGGTAACTAGAAGTAAAAACAAAAGTTAAGAGATGCATTTAATGCACCACGGTAGTGTAAATCCTTTCAGAGCAATGGTAATTTAACCATTCTCTGCATTTCCTGAATGTAAGTTTATACTAAAGCATTCCCTTACATCAATGGCTTTGACAAGTCAGGAGAAGCAAAGTAAAAGGTGGCAATAATAGGGAAAGTGCTAAAAAAAAAAAAAAGACCACTTTTCTCTCTCAGCTAAGCATTGTAGCAGACTTGTTCAATGCTTTTCCTCCATGGTAACCTACACCATGCTACAGCAGCAAAACAACCACACAAGCACAGAGTACTGGGTAAATAAAGACTCTTAACGCTACCCTGGCATAATGCAAATGGAACAAATGGTCAAAGGCATCCACTGACAGAGTGATCATTGAAACCCACACATCAGAACTCCTGGAGAGCACCATATTTCAGAAAGATGTTTGAAGGGTGTAGCTGTACCGAAGCTGGAGGCAGAACATTCCTTGTTGGATTTGCTGATCAGACTCCCAGCGAGGTTCCTCAGTGAATGCAAACCCTACTAAACCAGTCCTAAATACACACTGGTTTTATATGGATATGTTTGTGAGGGAAAGTGAGGAGTTCTTATCACATCACTTATTCCAGCTGGCTTTGCTCTGCATTTAGGCATTTGCTTTCGAGGTTGTCCTTATTCTGAGCAGTTGGTTCCTCACTCTGTGCCACAGAGATTTCTGACTGGTCTGTCTTTGTGCTGGTGTCAGCCAGCTCCTCCTCAGCTGAGCTGGGGCCACGCAGCTCCTTCACGTGCAGGGTGGGATTGGTCATCTGCTCTGTGTCTGCTTGAGGGGCTGGCACGTTGCTGTCTTTGGGAAGCTCAGGGCAGTTGACAGGGGCTATCACCACAGGAGGCTGAGGTAGGTCTTTCTGTGAATGGAAGATCACAGTCAGAATGATGGAAAGCAAGAACCAGTTATCAGAAGTGATGGTCTTACAAGATGAAGGTTAAAGGTCCATCATCCCTGTTATCATTCTCCAGCAGTGGACACATGCACACAGTTATCCTTTGGGTTTTACAGGGCACCAGGGGATTTTTTTCCTTCCAGAAAAGTGTTTGCTTTCTGCCTGATTGTTCCTCACCAGTTTCAGATGTGCTCTGCTGATTAGGCAGCAACAGGCAAACAGCACTTGGTCCTTGGCCACTCTGGTTCTGCCCACCTTTAACGTCAGTGATAAAGAACTGGCAACTTTTCCATAACATTTTAGATGATCTCGAATATTTCTCCAACAATTAAATTCGGTTCTCTGGAGGAAACTTGTGAAGGTTATCACAAACAGTTGAATAACAAAGTAAAACTCACTGGGGTGAACCACTAGCTTAACAGATTAGGCCTTCAAGTAATTATTCAGAAACTAAAATCATGCATCATGATAGAAATTATTCCTTTCTGAATGTGGTGGGGGAAAAAACAGTTTTCCCCCTGGAGTTATAAAATGGTAACCTCCAAGGGGGTGGTGTCTCCCTTGGGGTTGAGCCAACCACTATCACAGTGAATCAAGTTACTTTCACTTGTACCACAGTGAAACAAAGTGATAATTTACTATAATGAACTACACTTCTACCTTCATAAACAGTAGGCTATGAAAAAAAATATTTCAAGGATATGTTTTATATAGTATTAAAAACCATTATATTTTATATAATATTGTAATCTTTTACTACTAGTGATACTTTCAACAGATATCAAACAAGTAAAATCATGACAGAATCAAGAAGGATAGACAAGGTCTACTTTACTTTTCACCAGCCAGATTCAAGTGGCCATAAACATCCTAAAAACCAGAAAAACCTCGCTGAGGCAAGAAAAAAAGTACGTAAAAAAGCAAACAATGGAGCAAAACCCAAAATCTTTGTGCTTGTGGGATAATACTGCAATACTTTACTCAACTTTAATGCTAGTTAGGTTTTTATAACATTAGTATTTCCTGAAGACACTCATATCAAACTGGTATTCACCGCAAAGCCGCTGCCCGTCCAGAACATGGCAAGTTCCCTTCTCCAAAGGGCCACTGCGAAGCTGGTGAGAAGAGTGCAGGGCACTAAGTAGAGGAGAGCAGGCTGGCCCATCTGCATCAGTGCCAAGGCAACAAAGGTCACAAGAAGGCCTATGCCATAGGCTGCAAGGAAACAAACCCAGCAAAAAACCCAGTTATTCGGATATAGCTTTGCTCGAGCACAACTAAATAATTAGCTGGAGGAGCATTAACTTTTTTCGAGTAATATTTTTTCAGGCCTCTTTAGAGAGAAGTATTATTTACAGAATGCAAACCTGGAATTACTACAGTCTTTCTATTGATAATAATAACACGTTGTGAAAGTAGTGTGATTGGCCTAGTTCATAGTGTGCAGTTAAAGCACTACCCTAAGCAAAAATAAACAAATGACGTATTGCACCTCGTATTTATGAATTCAGCAGATATAGACAAATATTTTGACCATGACTGTGTGCTTCTTTTTTGGGTTGGCTTTACTATCCTGCAACATTACTAAAATAAAGAAACCCCAGCAAGCTGTATGTTATAATTTTTCTTACTTTCTATTTAATTTCTGCATAAATGTGGCAAAATTTATTTAGTAGGACACAAGCAGCGTGGATCTCGTATTGTAATTATTTTCAATTACACTTTCCAAATAATGAAGTTAATCCAACTGATTTTTATTCAAGAAAACAGGTGAAGAAAGATATTGAGGGGATGGAGCCTGTCCAGGGAAGGGCAACAGAGCTGGGATGGGTCTGGAGCACAGGTCTGATGAGGAGCAGCTGAGGGAGCTGGGGGGGCTCAGCCTGGAGAAAAGGAGGCTCAGGAGGGACCTTCTGGCTCTGCAACTCCCTGACAGGAGGGGGGAACAGGGTGGGGGTCAGGCTCTGCTCCCAGGGAACAAGTGAAAGGATGAGAGGAAACAGCCTCAAGCTGTGCCAGGGGAGGTTTAGGTTGGATATTGGCCAGAATTTCCTCCCCAAAGGGTTGTGCAGCGCTGGCACAGACTGGCCAGGGCAGTGGTGGAGTCACTATCCCTGCAGGGATTTAAAAGTTGTGTAGATGTGGCACATGGGGACATGGTTAGTGGTGGCCTTGGCAGTGCTGGGTTAACAGCTGGACTCAATGATCTTAGAGGGCTTTTCCAACCTAAATAGTTCTGTGATTAGAATACTCAGAAACTCTTTACAGTTCTTGAAAATGTTTTTTTTTTCAGAGCACATTCTGTTACTATGGAGAGTTCCTTATATCTACTTAAAATAATTTTTATTGTGACTTAAGTCCATTGCCTCACATCTTATCTGCACACCTGTAAGAAAAGTCTCTCTGTCCTCTCTGCAGCCTCCCATTAGGCAGTTGTGGGACAGCAACAGAATCTCTTCTTTTCTTTTTTTTTGCCTTCTCTTCTTTTACAACCATGTGCTCCAGCTCTCTGCCATCTCGAAGGTCTCCACTGGATTTACTCCAGTATGTCAATGACTGTCTGGCACCAGGGATCCTGGTTAAGATTCAGTCTTAAATGACAAATTGAGAGGAATAATCATTTCTCTCATAACTGATGACTCCACTGAGCCCTTTTCAGTGCTGCAATACCACACTGCTGACTCTTTACCAATACAACATTTTCTATCGTTTTCTGCAAATGATATAATTTTGAAAATACCAGGTAAGACAACAGTTTAAGTATGTATGAGAGGAAATAACTTGGACCACTGAAATAAAACCATCTCTCTAACCCTGCTAGGAGTCTCCATGAACCCAGGTATTTTTTCAAAAGAATTTCTACAGCAGTTGTTCATGAAAATTTTTCACAACATTAACTGCAAACACTAGAAGTCTTTGCTGGCAAAAGTATGTTGTAAGAAAGCCAAGAGGAACCTGTCAGATCCTATTCATCAGGTGTATTTACACCCATGGTACTTAACTCTGTGGATTCTACAAACTAAGGAAGAAAACTAATGTAGATGTGTTATAGTCATCATAATACAATACAATTCCCTGCATCACAGCTCATGGTTTTTGGAATATACAAAAAATTAAGAGCAAAGTCAAAGGATGATGTCCCTGAACCTGAATTCTCACACACCATAAACTCAAAAGATTCATGAACCAAGAAAGCAGGATGAGCAGAGGTGGGCACATGTAAAGACAGTGGAGCTGCAAGGGTTCTAGTGAGACCCTTTGGAGTCATGGTAACAAAAAGCTCCCCTTACACCTGGCAGACAGAACAGCTCAGGAAAGCCACACCAGCTGGTTTTGTGCTGGAAGATCTAGCCTTGAAAGCACTTTCCTACAATATTTCTGTTTAATAATAAAAGGAGAAGGGTAAAATCATGCCATGCAAGACTGAGGACATGCTTTCAAGAGGGAGCAACTCCTGTAGGTCTTGCATTCAGGTGTCACTGTGGTACATACCTATTGTGCAGGCTACAAAATAGACTCTGGATGACTGCACCTGAATATCAAATCTATGGCAATAGGCTACCAGTAAGCCTAGGAAAGGAAAGAACAGTTAAACATGCTTTCAACCTATAGTCACACACTAAGATATGCAAAATCATCAAACCAGCTAGGAACTTGTAAGAATTTTTTTCCCCAACACTTCCTTGGAACCCTGTGTTTAAACACCATGACTGCACAACTTACAAACCAGTTATATGATAGCACAAGTCCAGTACAACAAAAGCACTCCAGTAGTAAAATTAATAGCTTCAAATAAATAGATAATAGATAAAACATCATCATCTTGTCCTTACTAAACTGTTGTAAAAATACAGTGTTCACAACAAGATTATGTTCATTATATTTCCCAAGATACAAGAAAATAAACAGTTGAATTCCCAGAAGAAAATCTGAAAGCCAGAAAGTGTATACTTGTTTTCACCTGCAGTGATGCCAGGTGTTCTTCTACATCCTATCTAAAATCAAATTTCAGAGAAGGTGTGGTAGAAACACTGAATGTGGTATCACTAACAAAATTAGGAAGGTTTGAGTGGTCAGATGTGTGTACTCAAACAATGTGCAAATGGACAAAATAATTTCCTTTATCACCAGACTATTAAAGATGTTTTATAGCATAAAATCAGTTGCTAAATCAACTCTTGCAATTTCTCTATATTTCTTGACATCACTGCATGTGAAAGTGAACCATAAAATTAATTTAATTTCTTATTGAGAAGGTGAATAGTGCAGGAAAAAAAAGGAAGCTCTACTTGCAAATTTATCAGGTTTATAATAGTCAAATCAAACTTTCCACTTGAATCAGAAGTACAAGAGGAATAAACGAACATGACAGTGTAACAAGTAAAATTCTTAACCTGCTAAACAGTACCTGGAACTAAAATGTCTCCAAACCCCAGCAGAGAAAAAGGCCTGTCACACAGAGCCAGTGGTGAGGAATTCAGTCGTGGAACCTTCAGGACCATTGGGAGCTTAGAACGAGAGAGACACATGTCTGATAAAAAGCCATTTTCTCTATACAGTGGCACCACCTTCCAGAACTTGTTCCTGTTGTACTCAAACTGCAGGCTTTGAATACAGCAAATGTATCTTTTTTACATTCATATTACATACAATATTACTGACATCTAACAAAATGCATAAGATAGGAGTGATGAAATACACTATATTAATTTCAAAATCCTCACATGCAGTAGGGTATCAACTCTGCTTTAACTGCAGGAATGTAAAAAATTTAGGTAAGCTGCTACAAGCATAAGAAATAACCATTTATACAGTTAATTCATCTGCTTGCAATAAAAATCTCACAAGAGCAAAGACATGAATAATTTTAAAAAGCACATTTTTCAAATCACTTTAAAGACTTTTCCCTTGCCCCCCAGTTATTTATTACACAATTTATTCCTATTTATTACACAATTTGCAATGTTGAGGCATGGTATGCCAAGGTTCATTGCAATTGTCTTTATTACAGTACATTACAGAAACTTTATGTTATTTTTTAATTTCTTATATTAGTGTCAAAATAATCCATTACTGTCTTATACAATTCATTCTGTGGCCAAGTTTTTGTGAAGCTGAGCCAACCAGCTTCCTTAGACTGAAAGCCTTTTAAAGAAAGACAAAGGAAAACCAAAGCTGGTGTGATGAACCACTACAAGTCTGCCTTGCATCCCCCACCAGAATATTATTCCCACCCTAAGTTCTTTTCAGACTGGCATCTCCATTTCAGCTTTCTGGTCTTTGAATTTTAGGAAAGTTAGAAGTGTAATAGTTGGAAATTAGTTTTTAGACTTTTAGATTTTCAGACTACATGCAGTACCTTCTCATGAGTGGCAGAATCCGAAGGGCCTGCAGCCACCTCCACCATTATACTCTCCCCAGTCTAAATTAAAAAGGGGAAAATTGTAAATCAGCATTTCACTCAGCAGCTCTGGGATCATGTAGGGAACACACAGAGAAACAGGTCGTTACACTCTGCTCTGTGGGCAGCAGGCAACACAGAAGTATTTTACTTACCTTTGTTAAAAAAGGTGTGATAAATACAAAGAATACATCATACACAAAAAGAACCAGCAGGAGCAAGGTACAACCCTGAAGGAAGAGACAAGATACTTGGTATTTACACACTATGCACTAATAAACAGCAAAGAATTAATAATTAGCAGACTGCTCAAGGAAAAAGCTAACAAAGTCTAAAACAAGTCATCCATACATTTTCTATAATTCCTGAATCTTTTAGATGGAGGAATTGGGTCTTGCATGCACCATATAAAAGAAAGTAATTCTTGGACACAAAATTACATTTTAGTCCCTAAAATTCTTTATCATGTAAAATCTGCAAATGGTGCCTTTTCAGTTTGCCAGGAAATATGAGGAAGTTCTGCACTGGAGGATGCCAGGCACAGCTTGAAACACTCTCCAGTTATATGCTGCCAGTTTATACAAATTTATAGGTGAAGATACCTTGAAGCAGAGTTTGAAGAGCTGCTTAAGGGGCAATTAAACGACTAATAGTGATTTTTGTCTTAGGATACTAAGTTCGGAAAGATTTGAAAAAAACCACCAGAATGATGCATTAATTGTGTGTCAATCTAAAAACAAACAAAATCAAACCAATAAAAACAAACAAACAACCCCCCCTCATCAAAACAAAATCCACAAATGAGAGGGCGGTGTGTGATTTACTGGCCAACACTCTACAGAACAATCACATGCCAATTATTGGTCTACATCTTATTCATTACATCCCTCTTTTCCCAGCTGCATACAAATGTTAAGTGCATTTCCAGGCCAGTGTACTCCATTATAAGTGACTGCTCTGTTCATACATGCAAATATCCTCTCTTTACATCTGTTTAACTTTCATACCTTAAATGTAGGCAGGCGAATTGTTTTCAACATGTAAAGACAGAAAGCAATTCCTAAAGCATCTTGCAGAACCCAGGCCCACCTTAAAAAGAGGAGAGCAACATTTTTGTGGGAAACAGTAGGAAATGCAGACCAAGCCTTGCCCTCACTAAGGACCTGCTTGGGACAAAAAAGAACTTTATTCAAAGTCCTTGCTTGAAATCACCGTTGTTATCAGTGTGGATTTGCAAATGGGAAGTTGTGCTTGATCAACCCGATAACCTCCCACACAGAAGGGACTGGGAGAGGAGGGAAGGTGGGTGGGATACTGTCTATGTAGACTTCAATAAAGCTTTCCACTAAGAATCTTCCATAAGATCCTCATGGAGGGACTGATGAAGTACGAGCTGAATGAGCAGTGAGGTGGATTGAAAACTGGCCTAATGAGGTCACTGGATACCAAAACAGGAGGTGCTGGGGCCTCAGAACTCTTGTGTGCTGAGGCAAATCTACAGTTGGGGCTGGTTTTCGACTCTCCTTTGCAGTACAGAAGTGCTCTTTGCTTTTCTCTCCACTGTTAGGATCAAACAGAAGCAGGATCTGAGGTAACCCTTTCCCCTAAAATGGCCAGGGTCTAGGTGCAGATGAGAGATTATTCTGTTGTGATCAATCCCTGTGCACTTTCTGATGGAGGTTTGTGCAGGAGACACTCAGGTCCACTCCAGCTTTGAGGCAGAAAACGGGATTTCCTAATCCTAAATATCACAGCTTGAGATATCTCTATAGCACTTCTGTGCTCCTCAGCCTGACACTTATCTTTCTAAAAGGTGTTTCAGAGTTGATGCTTCTTGGATTTGAGTTCTGACACTGAATGATGCACACAGAACATGGACTGCACAAATGCAGTAACTGGCATTCAAGGCACAAGCCAGACACCTTTTTGGTATCACCAGCAGAAACACAAGCCAGTATTTCAGTTCCAATGCTGAATCCCTGACAGATGGACCAAGAAGATGAACACATCCTGTATATATGGGGAAACTGGAGCATCTGGGAGTGAGGTAAGAGGTAAAAAACCCCAAACCAAAACCAAACCACAACACACCATAAAATATCCACCTCTAACAAAACTGCTAAGCACATGCTACAGTCAGGTACAGCAGCAATGCTGGATGTAGAGAATTACTGACTAACACCAGACAGCTGAAAGAAACTACAGATCTCACAATCTTCTCAGCTCTTTTTCTCATGAAGAAATAAGTTAGACAACTTGTGTGCAACTTTCCATTCCCCTTCTGAGAGAGAAGCTGTCTGAAGTCAAAGAGCTCAGAATACTGACTGGGACTCAGAGAAATTAAACTTAACAAGAGACAGTTTTCTGTAATTAAACCAACAAGAAAAAGGTGAAGTACATAAGGAACAAATAAGAATTTCTACCTGTCACTCCTAAACTCTGGATACATTTAGGCTTGTGTTGATGTCAGTTACTTATACTATAAAGCATATCACAATTTTTAGCACAGAAAATAAAATGTGCACTTACTGATCTTCATTTCTGAAGACTCCCCAGACCACACTGACAGAGATACAAAATACTGCCAAGAGCAACATCCGGACCTGGGGACGCTTGTGAAAATAAGGCAAGTTGTTGTCTGGGATTCTGAAAACAAAGCACACAAAAGCTACAGTTGTCTGTGTCTCTTTCTTTATAAACATTTTGAAGTATGAAGCCACCTTGTAAATCCCACACCTACCAAACAGTATAAGAAACCTAAGTTTACCTGTTAAAAATTTAGGAGTTGCCACATACCTGCACTTTCCCAAGGGGAATCTTCTTACAAAGGGAGACAGACAACTGTAGAGACCGATTGAGGCAGCCAGGCAGAATATCCCTATAATAACATAGACTGAGAAAAAAAAGTACTAAGTCCAAGCTGGATGATGTAAGAGATTCTTTTTTTCATATCCTGGCTGAATAAAGAACAGTCAATAAGCCTAAATGAGAAATAAGGCTAACATTTAAGCAGTGAAAGGTAAATTCTTGATTAGATTTATGCTCTTTGACTATCTAATTCTAGCTCCTTTCACTCAGGTGTACTTTATGCAATACCTACTTCAACAAATCAAAACCTCTGTGCTAATGTTCTTAAAGTAAGTCATAAGCCTAAAAGGCAACCTATGGTGAAGTGTTTATCTTTTCTTTATACAGGAGCACTATAAGGGAACTCTTAAAATCACTCAGTAGCAAAATTAATTAATTCAGACGGGATGCACATCCCACTACTTCCATTAGGCTCTCATGTGTTTTTGTCAAACAATTTAATAAATGATAATAGAAATTTATCATCTTTATAAAGATAAAAAAATTGATCCTGGATCCCATAACTTGACTTCAAATTGAACAATAACAGAGAGACAAGAATAGGTTTGAGAACACAAGAACAGAAGGTGGAAGATACCAAGTCTGTATCTACTTAATGGACTTCAATGTTTGAAAGAAGCTCTATGATCACCTAATCCAGCCTCACTAAAAGTAGAAATCTACTCAGGGGGTTTTCTTACAGGGTTTTAAATCACACTGGGATGAAGAAACATGACAGAAGACAGAAATTTCATAATTATTTTCACAGTAAAAATGCTCTTTAAACGATGACAGCCTCGTGATACTGAAAATGTACCAATACAAATACAGCCTTTAGAGTACCTAAGTGGTCATAGAAGAAATAAAGGAGGACGAGCATTGAGCAGCACATCACTACAAACACACAGATCATGATTGGGGTCACATCCACTGTTTCATCATCGTGTTTCTCTGTCCCATCGTCACGTTTGTGCTTCATGTACCTCCTGAAAGAGTAACAGTGGCTACAGTGAGTACATTCCTTCTGCAACAAAATACACAAGGGTGCTGAATCTTCATTAAGAAATATGTGGGGTTGGAAAATATGTCACAACACCAGTGCCTGCTTTGACTCCCACTCAAGTCAGTGGAACACCACGTTTTCCATGGATGTGTGAACAACAGATATAACACAGTGCACAAACCAGTAACTGCTGCATTAGTTTATCCAGAGTGCTATTTTCATTCACCAAGAACTCAACTGGATCCTGAAAATTACCACAGAACAGTTTGCTGACTTCAGAAGAAATCCTTAAGTGAGGTTATGCCAGTGTTAGAAATAAACATGACACAATCAACTCTTCCCCCAGCCCCCCCTACTGGGAAAACATAACCATGAAAGTCCATTAAAAGATTCATAACAAACATAGCATATGTCAACCACCTAATCAATTTGGTTTGCATTATACCAGTAAAAGCAGGTTTTGTTTTGTTTTGTTTTTTACGAGGTATTTTTCTGGTGGAATTTTGCAAAAGCCCAACAGGAAGCCTATTACTTCATAATTTTCTTTTTTTGAGCTTTTCAAAGGTTTGGCCTTTTGACATGGCAAAATACTAAAACACTCTACATGCAATTTATACTGTAATGATTTCCTACAGTGATCAAGTCAATAGAAGACTCAGGGCCTTTCAAACATCACATCAGTATTTTCCCATTCTGCTTACACAGACAGTCTCTAAACCTCACTAGCAGACCTGCCAGGTGATCTTTACATAACCACCATAATTTTGTTTTTTTCTATGAAAAATACGAGAAAACTGACGTGCTGAATTCCAGGTACTCACTTTTTCACATCTCTGCTTCCTGCCCAGTAGCCTCCAATTGCAACAGTCCCCACAGCCATGACAAAGATAATCACCATGTTGTAGTCCAGCACAGGCTCATTTGGTGCATACATTGCCCCTTTCACTGAGCTGCCAAAACTCTGTGGAGGTAAATATGAGTTATGAAGGACATCCAAAAAGCTACCTTAGCAAAGGTTCTCTTATTTAATTTTCACTAAGCAGGTTCAGAATCAGGCTTTATTATAAACACTTAATAGTAATCTATTTGCTCTGCTATTAGTGAATTTATTTCCAGCACCAGGCTCCATTTTGATTTTATTCCAAAGATGAGAAATAACCTCCCAAGAGATCTGCATTTTTTTCAAAACCCAATAATGCAATCTTCATGAGTACACTTCCTACATGAGATAATATTATCTCTTACATGAGATAATCTAAATGAGAGCATTTAGTATCAAGTTTACCTTGCCAATATCTAACATGTCAGTATAGCTGAGCAGAGCCACAGGAATATCAATCTCTTCATACTGACTCCTGTTACCCCCAGGAGGAACCTGAAAGACAGTTCAGAGGAGGTAAGAATATATTTATTTCTGCTAATACTTCTACTGCTTAAAAAGGGTTAAACTTGCAAGTTCTGTTTCTGCCAATTTGAAAAATTGTTCTAGAAAGGAACATAATGACAGCAAAAACTCAAGGTCAAAATGTATGACTGTTCCCAGTAAAACAGAAGTCATTAAAGGCTGTAATAGCAAAATGCAGCAACCAAAATTCAAGTAGTATCTTTTGCATATCAGGGTCATGGGTTTAAGGCTGATGTGTGTCTCTAGTATTGATTGTACTCAAACCTACTAATTTTATTTTCAAAACTATTAATTTTACAAAACACATGCTGGTGATGCTCCAGCTGAATTTAAAGCACCAGATCCAGTGTGGTAGTACAACAGAGCCAAGAAACCAACCTCCTCCTTTGATGCCAGTATTTCACATGGAATAACAGTAATACTGAGCTCTTGACTTGAATATCACATGAGCTCTGTGCACTCTTCCTGCTTAAGTGAGTGCCTCTTGTGGTTTCATTCATTATTCCTTCAGATGTATGATTTCCAGACATAATAATGCAATGTACACACAGGCAGAATACACACACATTATTTATTTTAAAGA
This sequence comes from Corapipo altera, assembly GCF_003945725.1. Lineage (NCBI taxonomy): Eukaryota > Metazoa > Chordata > Aves > Passeriformes > Pipridae > Corapipo > Corapipo altera. The sequence continues at coordinate 1,139,458 of NW_020884996.1, forward strand.
GGAGCATTAAATACCAGCAATGTGCACTGAAGACAAGACAATATCTAACATCAGAGGAGTATCAGCAACACAGAAAGATAAAAAGAGACTCACCAGTCTCTCTCTACTAACAATCAGCAGCCCACGAGCTCCATTTATCTGAGCAAGCCTCACTTTCTCATAGAAGGTGCAATTTCCTCGCATCACCATGGGGATTTGATTATTAAATCCCCCATCAGGTACATCAGAAGGAGAACACAAAACAGATGCTGTCTGATCCTGAAGTTGCAAAAGTGACTGAAAAAAAAACCAGTTAAACACACACATGTATATATCTATATAACATAAAATTATAGAAGAGCAGAAAACACAGACTTTCTAAAGGGTAATTTAAAACTTTTAAGTAATGGAGTGATTATTCTCAGAGAAACACAAAACAGTGCTGCCCTCTCTATTATGCTGGGTCCTGCCTTGCTTCACCTTATTGTGCAGAATTCTACTGGTAATAAAATTTGGGTTATGATCTGCACTTGCATTTGTTTTCTTCAGCACCACTGCTGCTCTGCTGCTTGCAACCAAGATGTGGGAGGAGTACAGCCAAGTGTTACCATTGCTGGGGTGGCAGAGTGGCAGGTTGGGATGAGGGAGGGTATGAACAGCTAGAAACTGAAACACAGGCTGGGGGAAAGTACAAATGCACGGGCAACAAAAATAAACTTCCATGTTGAAACCTACCATATTCAGTGAGCTGAGATTTTGTATCCCAAGTACTTAAATACTGGATTCTAGGCTGCTTCCCTCACTGCTTGTGATCCAGAGATACTGCAGGCCTGCCCCAATTCCTCAGTTTTAGCCCTCCTGAGACCCAAAGACATCCAATCTGGTGTGTTTAAACAGGAACATCCCAAAGACACTTCAACGTTTTAGAAGTAACACTGGCACAAATTGTTCTTTGGAAAATCTAAACAACCACCAGCATCTTTGCCCAGTTCTATTTGCAAGTCATCTGAAAACTGCAATTATCTACCAATATCTGAGCTAAGAGAAGCAGGTCTCAGTCCTCATTGGAGGTGAGCTGTTAGTTTTGAGAAGAGTTAGGGTAAAGTTTCAAACTGAAAAACTTACAGATGGAACACTTATTAGAAACCCACAGGTACCTGATAAAATACCTGTGTGACAGACTCTCTTGTTTTAGGAGGGGAAGGTAAGCACCAGGCTGTCAGTGGCTCCAGGCTTATTCAGAAAACTGCTGTCTCCAACCTGACTCCTACCTTAGAGACAGTAAAATTCTCTGCACACACTTCCTGGTTGTCCAAGTCTCAGGTAAGCTTATCACTCTATCAGAGCAGAACACAAATGCAGAGTGAGCTCAGGCTGGTGCACTGCACCACCTCAGTTAATGAATTGTACTGCTGGAGTATGGAAGGAGGAGGAGGGAGAATGTGAAAGAAGGGAAAAGCAAGAGAGAACTGAGGAAGGAAACAGAGATATGCAAGGGATCCAGCATACCCAAGCCAAGTGTATGTGGAAGTGTCTCTGCAAGCTATTCTGGACTAGATTGGCTCCTGCAGAGCTACTGAAAGGTATCTCCAGTGAATTTTTATGAGACTGATTGAAACAAGATGGTACAGTCCCAAACCCTCATAAATATAAGTCTGTCATGTAAGTGCTGATTCACATTTCACAGTGAGGGCAAGGGCAAGAGTTCATCAGCTGGGTCTACACAAGGCAAAGGCAGCTATTGATGTATCTGGGGACTGATCTGCAGTTGCAATAAACTCATCACAGTAATTAAGACTTGATTATACATCAATAAGGAACACTAATAATTCTGTGGGGCACTCAACTGGTAAATCAAGGAATACAATGAACCAAGTATCAGTCAACTACATCTTCCTCTATTAGTAGCTCATCAAAGTGCATTTGCTGATTTCATCACCCAGTGACAGTAACTTCTCACAGAATAAAGAACTGACCCAATTGTCAGCTCACACATTTGAATAATGCAGCAAAAGCTTGACACAGTTTGTGACTGCTTAATCTTACACTTGACAAAACTGTGAATCACTAAGAAAGCACTAAAGCTCACAGTTCAGTACATTAACAAAGCCACGTGGTATCTTCTCGTATCATGCTGATATACAAAAACTCCTTTCCAACCCCAGCTATTCATCATTTTCATTTCATTGATCACAGTGTTGGAAGATTTTTGCTTTGAACCAGTAATAGTCATTACCTCTGTCTGGAAATGAATATTGCTATCTTAGTACTGCCTAGAGTGATCTTAACAGATAAAAATATTTTCTAAGTAAGAGCAAACAAAGCAGTTGCTTCAAATTCTACTAATCCAATTGAGAAATTACAAGTTTCCTTGAAACAAAGGCATTTTTGAGTGCATTCTTCTGTCATTACTTAGCTAGATACTTACAGCTTTACCCAGATCATGTGGCAAATGGGCCCACTGAGAGTTGAAGAGGATACAGTAGTCTTTTCCTTTGCTGCTCCCCTTCTCTGAAAGGACATGTACCATCCCATACTCGCAGTACACCTGAAAACATAACAAAAACTTCACCATGAGAATTTTAAGTCACATAAAATAGCATAAGTGATGGGCATAACTTGCTGTTGACTGGCCTGTTTTCTATTTTTTTAAGAAAAGTAAAAGATTCTACAAAGTTTCTGTATCTGTGTGAGGAGTACAGTGGAATTTGTTATCATTTCCATCATGCTTCAAAGAAAGACTTCAAGATACATTAGGCAGATTCCCTCCTACACAGCAACTGGTCAAAGAATCAAATGAAAGTTTACTGGATGTGTTTTAAAAAAAAACAACAAAAGAAACCAAAAACCCCAACCTCAAACAACACAGCTACACTGGTACATACATGGATATAACCAGAGCAAGGGAAAGAAGCTGGAGTACTGTGGAACACACATGAGACCTGGAATACTGTGTTCAGCTCTGGGGCTTCCAGGACACAGACCTGCTGGAGAGAGTCCAGAGCAGTCCATTGGAGATGCTCCAAGGGCTGGAGTCCCTCTGCTCTGGAGCCAGGCTAGGAGAGTTGGGGGTTCACCTGGAGAAGAGAAGGCTCCAGGGAGACCTGAGAGCCCCTTCCAGTTCCTAAAGAGACTCCAAAACAACTGGAGAAGGACTTTGGACAAGGGCTTGGAGGGACAAGACAAGGGGGAATGGCTTCCCACTGACAGAGGCAGGGTTAGATGGGATATTGGGAAGGAATTCTTCACTCTAAGGGTGGTGAGGCCCTGGCACAGAGGTTGCCCAGAAAAGCTGTGGCTGCCCCACCCCTGGAACTGTCCAAGGCCAGGGTGGATATAGCTTTGAACAGCCTGGGCTAGCCCACCCCATGTCAGGGGCCTGGGAGTAGATGATGTCTAAGGTCCTTTTCCAGCCAAACCATTCTATGATTCTATGAATAAGAGGCCTGGCCCTTAAACAACTCTTGAAAGTACAGCCTAAAATAATCATCAATTCTAGATTCACATCACACCCAAACTCAACCTTGGGCACCTTTGCTGTAGATGTGATAAGACCCCACAGCAGCAGCAGCTCTTTTTCTGTCCTAGGTAGCACATGTAGACTCTCAAGTCTACATACTGCATTTATTTATTCCTGCTGTCACTGCTGTCAAAACTCCAACAATATATGCTATAAGTACTGAAGATTACATATCTAGGATTTATAATTAGAGGTCTGTCCTGTGTCTGGCTGGAATGGAGTTAATTTTCTTCACAGCAGCTGGTGTGGTGCAGTGGTTTAGATTTGTGCCCAAAACAACGCTGATAACAAACTAATGTTTTAGTTATTGATGAACAGTGTGCACAGTGTCAAGGCCTTCTGTGTTTCTCTCTCTGTCCCCACAGTGAACAGATGCCCAAGAGGCTGGAAGAGGTCACAAACAGACAGATGATTAAACAAAGATATTTGATGCCATAGAACGTCATGCTTGTTTTTATAAGGAGGTCAGCCACCTTTTGCATCATGTAAATGTCACAATCCTCCTGAAAAACTCCTGGAAACTGAAGTAAGAGAACATAATCCTGTAGGAATTTGGAGAAAGAGAACAAGGACTACAGAGAAAAGTAAACATATTAACATGGAGCAAATATACCAATTTTAGGCATCTTCTCAGTTGTGATACACAGTATGTACTCTGCTTGTTCAGCAAAGTGCTCAAACTACATCTAACTGCAAAATGTGCTGCTTTTAACTTCATTCTCATATTAATTGAGCCAAAATAATTGTAAATCCTCCCCACCCTTGGAAGGTGTTGAAGAAACACAAAGTGTATCATGAGGTCTGTTCTTACTGTTCTAAGGACCCTGAAACAAATCCTGCTGCCCATTTCTAAATGACAAATGGGCCCCTTGTGATGCTTCTCCCTCTGACAAGAGGCTCTTGTCCTGGCTGGAACAAGAAGGCATTCAGAGTGTCATTTTAACATCAGCCAAGTCACCATTAAGTTCTGGGGGACACTTCTGTGCTCCTCAGGGCAGCAACACTGGGATTGCAGGCTCTGTCCTGGAAGGAGTGTCAGGCACCATCTCCACTCACTGAAAAAGTGTAAGTTAAGAACTCTTTACTTCATACAAAATACCAAACATCAGTTCCTCGGTACCAAGTCTGCTCACGTGCATTCTGTGACCATCTGCTCAGGTTTGAACCAACACCTTAGCAATTCAATTTAAGCTCTGACCAGCTGCTGCAAAAAGCTTTTAATGTTTCAGACAAAAAGGCACTGAGATACAAAAGAAATGCTCAGAAAGTAGGACAAAAACTAACTTTTGAGGGCTTTTTTTTTTTAAATGTAATTCAATTATACAAATCCAGATCAATGCTTCTTTTTGAAGGAGAGTCTTGCTGATCTTTAATTGCTGCTTCAGAGTGTCTCAGTGCTCTTACAGAACTACTTCAATGTTCAAGTAGTGTTGTCTGGTAATAGATTATAAAAAGAGAGAGTAAATGCAAATTACAGCTGTACTTTAACTTCTCACGAGCTATTAGACAGGAAAAAACTGACCACATATTAATTGTAGCAGTCTCAAAATACTATTTTAGCCCAGTGATTTGGGAATCCAGTGCTTAGGAATACCAAACACTGCTCAATGTAACTGGATTCTTCCCATTATCATTTCTGTGTTCCAAGAGCATTTGTTTCCTGTTGTAAAGGGAACTGTCTCCATTTTAATTGAGGACACTCAATAATCCTTACTAGCACTTAGCACTTTGAAATTTGCGTTTAAACAGAAATAAAATCTCTGAAACACCTACAATAATTGACCTGGTGTTCCCCTGAAGTAGTCACACACTTGGTTTCTGGTGGAACACTCACTGCCACTCATTAGTGACCCCAGGACACAGGATGAGCAGACCAGCAGTTCACCACGAGCAGTGAGTTCAGGGAAAAAAACCTGGAAAAACCTCAAAACAAACAAACCACCCCCCAAAATATCTTTCTACCATCCCCCTTTGTGTCCTACTCTCCTCTACCCACACACCCAACTCCTCCCTTTCCTTTCTTCCTTGTCTTTCTCCTGTCCAACACTCAAACAAAACTGAAGTTATTGACTGAAGACATGTTTAATTGCTCTATTGCTCTGACTCAGCTTTCCCCAAGGAAATAACTTTGTGCCTACCAGAACTGATGAAACCTTGTTCTGGAGAGAAATCCCTAAGCATTGCTGCTACTAATTAGAGAGAAAGTTGTGACAGACTAATCTGTCAACATCTAGTTTAACATTCATAAGCCAAACACACCAATGAATCAATAATTATGTAGTTACACTCTTACAAATACAACTTGCACATCTGTTTCTCCAGGTAGCATCTGAGGAACAAGATACTAAAGATGACTGAAGTCAGCAGCAAAGTCATGTCTTAACAAGTATGTTCAAAAATCCATTAAAAGAATCCATCACTTATTTCTCCCTCTTTATTTCAAACCCCACTACACAGAAGTTACCATGTACCCCTAAGGAAGCACTCAGGGTAAAAAGATGCTTTTTGGAACACTTTTAAGAACAATAGAATGGTTTGGGTTGGAAGGGACCTTTAAAAGTCACCTGGTCCAAACCCCCTGCCACGGGCAGGGACACCTTCCACTAGCCCAGGTTGCTCCAAGCCCCATCCAACCTGGCCTTGGACACTTCAGGGACGGGGCAGCCACAGCTGCTCTGGACAACCTGTGCTAGTGTTTTACCACCCCACTGTAAAATGGTCCTTTAACACACACAGAGGCAGTGATGGCATTCTGCTGCAAAATGTCAGCAAAGTAGTAAAGAAACATCATTGCAAAAATACACAGGAGGTAGAGAGTTTTATATTTAGTTCTTCAGTATATAACTGATCTCTGTGAACTCATGCAGCAACTTTCCCCCTTTTTTTAAAACATTAGTGTTCATTAAGTGCTCTAGAACCAATGACATTTGTCCTGAAGCATGGGAGGTCACACTGATCAGTCAGTGCAGATCAAAACCACTTGAGTACAGTGCAAGTTTCCAAGATATTTGTGGAGAAAGAGAGACACTGCTGTGTGTATGCAGTGAGGAAACAAACACTCCAACTGCTTGCCTTGGTGGACTTTTTAACTCATATCTCTGGTATCCAATCATGGCACCTAAACCCCTTTCAATAAAAGGAAGCAGTTTAGAAAAGTGATCCATTCTTATCATCTTGGATTTGACTTTCAAGAGAAACAAGCCATAGAGATGAAAATAGACACACACCAAAGACCAGAACAAAAAAGTGTTTCCTGCCTGTTGTACAGGGTCTGACTGGGCTTAGATAAGCAAACAAAACATGGAATAGCTCAGTTTGGAATATTACAGGTACAACTCTCTCCAAAATCTCCAGGCAGTTTTGCAGGAACTAACTCCTGTAACTGAACAGTTTTATGCACTTGTGGAACAATCAACCTGTACAGTTAAAAGTTTTACATCTGTAAGGTATAAGCTACACACCTTTAAAACAAGAGAGTAAGCACAGGGTGTGTTGCTACATGGAGATAACCATTACTGGAACTCAGGAATAATCCCCAAATGGCACCCTGGAGACAGTAATACACAGTTTTGCTTTCTGAGCTACTTAATGGATGTTCTTCAAAAGAATATTAAGGGAGTAAAAGGTTCCTAATGTGAAGTGCTCAAAACATTTTAGAAGCTACGTGGGTTTGTGTGCCAGAAGCCAAGTAAAAATCAAGCATGAAAGGAATTAAAGACAATATGAGCAGGGCTAAAAGCAGAAGAGTTTTAGAAACTCTGTGATGAATTTAGTCCCTTGGAGAAAGTGGATTAACAGACGTCTTTATAAGGCAATTATCACTTAGAATCATAGTTCTGAAGTCTGTTAACAGCCACTACAATTTTGCTCCTATCCACTTTGATGCTTCCAGTTTTGTTTTTATTCATGTCACTAGGTATCAGACAACAACAGTTCAAAGCAATGCTGCTGATTCAGTGGCATGGTTTGCAACATTTATGATGATTCTTAATTCCTAGAGATCACTTCATATCCTAGTTTAACCCAGCAGAAAAAATGTCATCTCCTGTGCAGGTGCTATAAAATGTTCCTACAACCCCCAAGGGCTCTTTTCCAAGTGTCTGGATGCCAAGTCCAGCCTTTTTCAAACACAGAAAAATAACAGCTGCTCTTACAATAATGTGTATTACGATACTTGCTTCTTACTAGTCCTGTGGCTTAAAAAGGACATTATAGTGCATAATTAACACAAACAAACTGTTTTCTACAAAGCTGCAAAACTGGAAAAGGTTTTGACACAACTGAAACAAAGTTTCAGGGCAAAATTTAACAGGCAACCGAGCTAATCTAATGTTTGTGGCATTAGAAGGATGTGCTTGTTGGCTCTGAATCTCATCAGGTCCTTCCACTGTTTATTTAATGCAGAAAAGAGCAGAACACTCCCCAGTTTTTTTGCTATGTGAGTTTTTCAGTCATGTTGGTGAACTGATGTAGCTCAGAGACAAGCACTGGGACTTGCAAGTTATATGATGGAAGGAGGTAGAAACGAAGAATTCAGCTCACCAGTATTTCAAGAAACTGCAATTTGAGTGACTGAGCCACCAACCCAGTGGCTCTGTCTTGTTTGCCCCTCCCTGCCTCTGGCCCCACACTCACCTGGATGCCCCCCACACCTTTTCCACTTTCAGTAGTTCTGTGAGCTGACTTGGCCACCTGCATCTCAGAGAGATTTGACAGACGGGAGCTGTGTTCCCTGAAGAAGGAAAGAATGAGCTATCCCTATTCTTAGAGTAGGTACCATGTCAGAGTTCCCAGGAGCTGGGGTCATTCTGTCCCATGAACTGCACCAATTCATCTGGAGACCAGCAACAGCAGACAGTAAATTTGCACACAAAACCCCCACTTCTTCAACAAACACTGTGCAGTGGAGAGAGCTACTTATTCATAATGCAACAATTCCAGAAGAGTAAACTGTCAACCATCACCTCAATTCAGAATTTCAGGCAGTCTTTTCAACTCTCTGGACCTACATCATAGAGTACCCTGATTTAAAATAAAACCATCACCACAATTCAGTATTCTGCTGAAAGCTGCTACAGTGAAGGCCAGTGAGATCCAGCACACTCCCTGCAGATCATGTTACTGTATTCATCCCTAGTCAAAGGCTCATGTATATGTGCTGTTTTTACAGGACAACTGAGAGGTAGCAATGCCATGAAGGAATGGGAAGTTAAATGAAATGTGAGAACCTGAACACCAAAGGAAGATCTAAGTGCAGATTGCAGTTGGATCTATAAGATCACACCCCTCTTCAGGTGTTCCTAAATGAGGACCCAGACCTGAGAGAGCAATGCTTCAGTAGCCAAGCTGTTCCTTCTCCCCAAATCAGAGTGTAGAAGCAAATGTGGACACTACCTCCTCCTGCCCCATGGAAAAACAAACAAACAAACATTTCTATTATCCTATTTCAAGGAGAGACACAAAGGTACACGCCCAACAACACAAAGGCAAGAGTAAGCCGTTGATAATGAGTACAGCTGGTACACAGCAAATGCACACAGCAGCTCACGAGGAGAGCTGCCAGCTCTGCCCCCAGAATGACCCTGACCATCAGCCACAGGGGTATCACGACAGGACGAGTGCAGCAGAGCACTGCTCTCTGCCTCAGGCTGAGGGGGATGTACTACCCAAAACCATCCCAGCAAGTGCAAGCACAAGAGATGCAGAAGTACTGCATCATATGAGGTATTCAAACAAATTTTAAACAAGCCAGCTTGGCTAACAGAAACGTACTGGCAGCACACAGAACATTAATTTTTCACTGCGGCAGCAGGACTGTTTCAGCACCCTGGCCAGTCTGCCCAAGCTTGCTCAAGCATGTTAACACTTCCACTGCACAAACACAGCAAATGCTTACAGAAGGGAATATGCTGCAATGCATGGGGCTGAAGGCAAGGTCTCCAAGTACCCACCAGTGGACAATCCCACCTGCTGTCCTGCACTGCCACGTGCTCACCTTCTCCAAACTGACGGATCAAACTGACTCCATCTCAGTCTTTGACCCATTCCTGCATTTTATTAATTTGTGGGGCCTATGGTGGCACTACCAGTCCACACAAAGCATGTGGAGATGACAAAATGCACAGGGGAATAAGAAACGGATGACTAGAAAAAGATGATGAAGGAAAAAAGGGGATGATGCAGAAATAAAGAAGTTAGCTGGTAACCAGACCACACTGTAACTAAAGATCACTGGCAAGGCATCAGTATGCAGACAGATACAGAAGAGGGAAAAATTAGATTGCTATGTTAAGATGTTACACCGACAATACTCAAGAAGACACAGCACCCTCCAAATTACCTAATAAAGATTTAAGAAGTCTAAACAACACATTAAATGACACTTCAATATTTTCAGAACAGAAAACACTGGAACTTAAAAACCAAAAGTTACATACCATGTAGTACAATAGCTAAAAACCCACTCTCTCCTGTATCAGGATTACATGCCTAGCCCGTCACACCCTTAAAAATTTATCCTACAAAAGCAATTAATATTGAAGTAATGAGAATGTAGGACTCAGGATAGATTATAGGGTCGGTGTAAATCCCCCTTCCTCTCCGCTGGTGCTTCCTCAGAGCGAGCCTGTCAGCCCGGACGAGCCCGGCTCCGTCCCTGCGGCTGGGCTGGGCTGCGCTGCCCTCCCCGGGGCTGCCGGGTCGGGCCCACGGGGACCCGAGGTGTGAAGAGCTACGAGCAGAACGCTGTTAACCACGGGAAGGAGAAAAAAGCCCCAGACGAGCCCAAAGACACAGATCTACAAACACCGCCAGGCTGCGGCGGGCAGGGCCCGCAGCGCTCGCTCCGCCGCCTTCCTGCGGACACGGGCCCGCCCCGCCGGCCGCGGCACCTCCGGGCGCCCCGGCCGCTCCCGCCCGCCCGAGGCGGCCCCGAGCCGGACACACACCCGAACACACACCCGGGCACGGGCACGGACACCCCGCACAGCCCGCCCGGGCCCGCCTGTGCCCGCAGCCACTCCCGCCCTCGGCCGGGGAGCGCCCGGCCCGGCGCAGCCACTGACCTGCGGCAGGAGGTGCAGGAGCAGCCAGAGGCGGAGCGGGGCCGCCATGCCGGGCCGCTACCGCTTTGTTCCGACCTGGCCCGGGCCGGGCCCTTCCGCACCGGGTCCTCAGAGCCCGCCCCGGACGTCCCGCCCCGCCGGCCCGGGCGGCCAACGGGCTCCGCCGGGGCGGGACGTCACTTCTGGCGGCGCCGAATGAAATGGCGAGCGGCGGCGGCGGCGGTGGCGGCGGCGCGGGGAAGATGGCGGTGAGAGCGGCGTGCGCGGGGCGGCCCGGGCTCCGCGGGCGCTGCGGTGTCGGGTCTGGTGCCGTGCCGTGCC